>NC_141146.1:1880328-2180420 GCF_053477565.2 Lygodium microphyllum | reverse complement strand
TTTTGTTTGCTTGCTTATTGGCATCACCTTCTTCCTAATCGATTGCCATCACATAGTAATTTTCGACCAATTTCTCTCTCTTGGCTATCTTATCCTTCAGAAAACATAGCCAATACCAAGGCATGCAAGGCACAAAAATGGCTTGTCAAGAGATCACGAAAGCAAGCTCGAGATGAGGAAGATGATGATCCGACATGGTCCACATCCCACCAAAGATAAAACCCTCTAAAAAAGAGGAGGTTACACCAAAATCTACACATTTGGCTTCTAATGATGAACATAAGTTATTTACTCCTTTGGTAGATTCAATGTTGCATGTTGATGTATTCGATGCCAACACAAGGGAATGGTCATTGCAAATCAGTTTACTCAAGTTTGCAGAGTTACCACACACAATTCTTGGGCTAGTAATCTACATGTAGCAATGCAATTAGAGCTCCTTTGAAAGACGTGAAAGATTGGTCGAAAATTGGATATTGCTCCTTCTCTACTTGCCGACATCTTTGTGTTGGAGTGCAATGATCATATCAAGCACTACAAATGCATTGAGGAGGTCATGCAAGCACAATTAAGTATGCCTAGGTACTAGAAACCAATATATGTCGTGGCAAGTAGATTCATTGTGGAGGAAGCATGGTAAGTGGTTCATGGAAAGATTCCTTTTGCTTATAAAGACTGATTCTATTACCCGTGATACATATGGCATACTATGGTATGTTGAGAACAATGTAATACCAAATTGGGTAGGTACATTGCATGATTGGATGATGCAAGAGGTTCATGCTCCCACTATTCTGAGAAAACAACATAAAAGCAAGATTGATCCAATATTTGTAGCAGTATATGGTCACTTGGTTATGGTATGTCCAAATGTCATGTCTTCTTTATGGGATGTTTCAAAGGGCAATATGCATAATGCATCTAAGAGGATGAAATCTATTGATGGTTTGACTTTTGATGAGTATGATCATAATGTGGATAGGTAGCATGTATTCATGGACAATGATGATGATAAGACATGTAAGCTATTGACTTCTATGGATATGTCTTTTGGCATGCATGATAGTCAAAATGAAGAAAAGCAGTCCTCTATGCATATGGACTTTTTGGATTGGCTTGATATGGATCTAAAGCATGAAGGAAAGGATGATATTGTTGTGGTTATGGGAATGCAAAAGAAAGTTAGGCCGTCAAAGGTCAAAGGTCAAATCGGAAACTATGCCCAGGAAGGAGGATATAGAAGAGGAGAAAGAGAAGAAAGATATTATGTTGTTAGAAATGCCAATAATGAGAGATCATCATGATAATGAAGTTGACACTCTTAAGTAGCAAGAGGATAAGTAAGGATGCATGTTGCAGAAATGCACAATTTCTTCAATTGTTTTTAAAGAATGGACTACCACTATGTAAGATAAGTTCCAATAGGAGATTCAAATGGTTGCCCAAGACAATGCTAGGTTGAGAGTTGAGATGGTATTGTTGGATGCAGAGATTGAGCCCTTACTGTAAGGTTGAAAAACAATAAATGTAGGATTTTGAGATTGATCTTGAGGGTTTCGTCTTCATGCAAACTAATCTTAATACTATGAAGAGTTCTTTGATGAATTTTATGTAGGAACAATGGAATCATATGGCAAGTAGGATGTCACAACTGATTTTGAGACCTTATGCTTTGCTACAAAGAGTGAGAGAGGGAGTGAAAATTACAAGTTAGAGGTAAGAGAGTTTTGCAAGGAGGAGTTAGCACCATTTCAAGCACCATCTTTGTACCCCAAAATTATTTCTTTTCTCATCCTTCCCATCCATGATGACCTCTCACAAACATTCAATGTAGTGATATCCTCGAGCAACCATGATATTGAAATTTCGATCATTGATATGGTCAAGGTATATTGTTCTATTTATTATTATTAAAATAATAGCTAAAATAATATCCACAATTTTTAAATATTTATATTAAAATTAAAGGTATTATTATTTTTATTTAAATTTAATTTTCTACTAGCTTTAATCATAGAATCTCTTTTTTATATAATAAAATAATTCTTATTTTTTGTATTTTAATTAAAAATAGGATAAAATTAATTATAAACACTTTAAAATACCCAAAAAAAAATTAAAAAGTATAATTACAATTAAACTAATAAAATATTATTTAAAATATAAAATTTAAAAAGTTTTTAATTAATAAATAAGTTTATAATTTTTATAAATACTTAGAATTGATATAAATTTGCCAAAAAAATCTTATTTAGCATCTAAGATAGTCTTTATATTAAATCATTAAATCATAAATCATAAAATAAGTATATTTTTCTCAAAAAATAATTTTTAAATATGATTTAAATACTTTCATAAATTAGAGTAAATGCTCAAATTATTATAAATTAATTTTATTTTTTTAAAGAAAATTTAATTTAATTATTTTTTATTAAAGTGTGTTCACATGCAATGAAGTACTTGGTCTATTTTTGCAAGCAAAAAAATAGAAAACAAGGTGCCTTTACACATACGAAAGGTAAGATACGTGCAAATGTATGAGATGAACTTTATTTGATTGAGAAACCATTTAAAAATCTATTTAATGATTTTTGATTGACTAGAATTTTTTTATAAAGAAATCATTAGTAAAAGATTTAGAAATTGATTGCGGTTGCTTAAAGACATAAAAAGAATTATACTAATTACATCTTGTCTTGAGTAGTCACATAAGAATGAGGCATGATGCCATCCCCAAGGTTGTCTCAATTACTCTTCACCCAGAGTATATGTACACTACCTAATACGATTGACTACTACTCAAGTACGTTTGATCTTCGGTATAGGAAATTTTACTCTTATAGTAGGTGAGAACCAACAGGGCTCTAGTATGACTTGTAATCTCGATCTGGGACCTAAAATATGATTGAAAATCTATATAAGCCAAACATGGTTTAGCATTGGAAGACTCACTATTAGGATGAACATGGCAAGGGTGGTAACCTAGTTTTGGGTTGGTTTACTTTTGAAGTGATTGTATATATTAGATTAAAAATTAAAAATATTAATTTTCAAATGGATTGCTTAGTCTCTATAACTTTAGAGTGTGCTAATGAATCTTGTGCAAACACTAACTATAGCATGTTTATTTAAAACACTAAAATACACCTCAACACCATGGGAAGCAGAGATTGGTACTCTTCCAAATGCAATTGTCCTACAATTGGATGGAATGGTTAGTTAGGCGGCTTTTTCTAAATTTAGAATAAAGACTGATAAGCATGATCTTCCTAAGGATCAATCCTAGAACTGGTAAGCACTGTTTTAGGGGATTAGTGTGAGACTATGCCTTACGGGTAGAGGGATTGACACTTAGCCGCCCCTCATTTCTCACTCTCATTGAACCAAGTGTGGTTCTCACCTATCTTAATCTTAGATGATTTGTGAAATGGATTCATATTAATCTCAATGTTAGATTGTTGCTAGAGATCATAGTTGAGCCTTTAGGAACCTATAGGTCAATCCTCGTGAGATGAGGCTAGATGCTTCACATGTGAGGTAGACCTAGGGAATACCTAATCATCTAAGTCCACACACTCAAAGTTAACATGGATGGTAATAATTAGAATTAATCCTTAGACAACTACCAAACTATCCTTCCTAAGTTAAACTAGTGGGTATGTTTCACATGGTATCATAGCATTAAATTATAACTATGCTCCATCGTTATGATGATATTATAATTGTTAAACAATGATTTTTAAGTTTATTTAGCTTTGTGATTAGTAGACTAAAACTAAAACTTATTATTTTAGGAACTTCTTAAGTAACTTATGGGCCACAAGATATTTTGATGAGCATAACATACTATGGCTTCTAGATCCACCAATTTTCCGTTTAGGCATGATGTTAGCTTGATATCCTTGGATCAGATTAGCAAGCAATCCAAGACGACAATTGGGAATTGCATAATGGGAATTACCTAGTGGATGCTGAGAAATTCAATCACATGGAAAATGATATTCTAAGAGCTCGAATTCTCAAAGAACTTAACTTGGCTAGAGCTTTTTGGTTCTTTAAAACTAAAAACTAGAAAACCCTTATTCTTGAAAATAAGCAATTGACTAACCAGAATCAATATGTGTATTCTTAACTCATTGGAGTTATAAGCCATAACTGCATTGGATTGGGACCTCATAATTCCTTCATCCTCCCTAATCTAAAAATATCAAGTCACCTCGATTACTCCCTCTTGGCTATGGATGTAAATAAAACTCCCCTTTCAATGAAGTGAATAACATATGAAATTTGAAGAATTTTTATGGCTTGTACTTTAATAAGGGAATAGTCTTAATTAATTCATGAACATTGTAAGTCACTAAAATTTGGTAAGAAAAAAAGTTAGGGTATTCTCTTACACTTGATATACTATGCAGGAGAACTTCTATTTTATGTTCCCCTTGGTATACTAAGCTTGCTCGCAATGTAGCCTACCCTTGTAAGAGCATGTGCTCCATTTGATGGACTAGATTTTTGTACCTCCCCACAACTAGTTCTTTCATGCTCAACAATGGTGGATGTAGTCTATGGGTTGGTAATGGACTTCTATGAACTAATGCATGCACCTTGACTATATCAACAACCTTGAGTATAAGCTATGGAGGATCATTTGGGTTGAGAGGCTCAACATCGTTTGATATTTTACCTTCTACCTAGGTCCTCCAAGTCTTGTAGAGTATCATGAGGATGATGTTGTGACTCAAGCCTAGTGAATGTATAATAGGATTATTTTTATTATAAGACCCAACTGAGTTGTATTCACCCATAGATCCCATTCATCTGGTTGTTACATGGAGGGATTTTCTAATATCCGCATCGAGTATCTAGCCCTAGATATCTATAGTGAGCTAACCAAATATGAAGCTACCTCCCTTCAATATCTCCATGGTTGATTTTGTATATAATGCATTTGAGTCAAACAAAGTCTTGTATATAAATTTTTTTAAAAAATACATTTGACTTTCCTTCATTATCAGTGAAATGTTTTGTCTCCAACGTATATATACTTGTGTTAAATTAATCTACTTTGTCACATGTAGATTTAAGGAGAACCTTGGTATCATTTTTTGGTCATTTGCACGATGTATCAATCTACTATGCATTTGCTAGATTATAATTAGCAATAAGACTTCATGAAGAACTTGGAAAGACTCTATTGTCCTCTTGGATACTATAGTGATAGGCAATGGACCTGACATGGTGACTATTGCTTTATTTATGCTAAAAGGCTAGCCTATATTGAAACAAATCTTAAAATAATTCGATGGATAGAGGAACTTGATCTTTTTAGGATATTTTTGTTCAAAGATCTATGATTAAAAGACATTATAACTATGAATTATCAAAGTATCTATCAAGATTATATATCTAAGATCAAGTTACTGATATCTTATCTCCTAATACAATAGCTCACCTAGATAGACAAAAATGAAATGACTACATTGTCATGGCATTTCCTGAATTACCAAGCCACTATTGACTTCTTATAGTCTATGAGAAACCTCCCATTTATAAAGAAATAATAGTGGCTAGGTTTTAGAATTAAGGCCTTACATAATGTATCAAAAAGCTATTTTCAAAAAGCCATATATTGTATATATTGAAGCAATACAACTTGAGCTTTTGATGGTGTGAATAATCTTGTTGTGAATAATTTTGTTTAAGGTTACTATACATCTTTTAGGTACCCTTGTTACTAATTACCCTAGCTAATCAGCAATAAAAGAATTTTTTATGAGAGCAAATTAAGCCAAAGGATTAAAGATAGAAACAAACACTGAGATAGAAATCAAGTAGATGAAAAACTACTTTTCCATGATTGGAATGAGTGTAACCAATCAAGATATGATCGCCCTGTTAAATCTCACTAGAGAAGCCTATTTATGTTGGAAACAATGGTTTTTTGATAGGGTTGTTACTAAGATATCTAAAACCTAGGAGTAGATTAAGACAGTTGTAGAAGGAAGATATCTACCCCCATCTTATCAAATCCATGGAATGGATGACTTCTTTCATCTTAAGGCAAAAATGCCTAATTGTGGAGGGGTGTTACCCTTGTTTTGTTTCCCTCCTAAAGTACGCCCCCAAATGATAATGATCCAACAAGTAGCTCTGTTTTTTCAAGGCATAAATCTACCCCTGAATGGGCTACTAAAGGCTATGAAACCTTCTGACCTCGAAGCTACATTGCTATGAGCTCAATCTTCGATCGAATCTCTACTTAGAAGAATTTTTGGGCTACCCCTTACTTCCCAAATCCATGGGCTTTAGAAGGGTCTTTCTTTTATAGCCTAGGAAGGTAGTCTGATTGGCATGTCCAACCATATTATGAATCTTCCCTAGTTGGCTAGAGAATATTCTAGGGAATATTTCCTTTATCATCTAGAGCCGGGGTAGCCCTTGAGGCGCTGCCCTTGGACCCTCATCGGTAGACCCCCATCAAAGGCGCCATGAATCCCAAAATAGGGGACCCTAATAGCTCCCACACCCCGCAACTCGATGCATTGTGACTCAATTGTTGCTACCAGCGTCGCATAACTGCTCTATCTAACCCAAAAGCTAGATCCACAAAGGTCACCTTTTTGCCATCTGATCACATAAACCTCATCTGACATACAAGTTAGACCCATCCCAATGTTTGTGATCGCATATGGCTTCTCCTCATAATGGAGGCCTTACAACTTAGAGCACCATGGATCATTGGTGGCACCTGAGGGTGGGGTATTAAGCATATCTAACACTGCCCCTCAATGTCCATCCATAAGTGAACTACATTCTCAGCCCAATGGTTGAGTCTCTAAAGATGAATTCAAGGGAGATCCTTTGTAAGAGCTTTGGTGAATATCATTCTTCATGATGCTATCATACTTAACTTACATAGCTGCTCTCCATATTGGATCGGTGAGTCTTCTTCCAAGTTTGTTGGCTCCTTTACTTCTCTTATAATCTCAACCATCAATGCCATATTAACTATGTGAGAAAAATCCTTTATTTGCTCCTTTATTCTCAGTGACCTTCTTGGTCCATCTACCTCTTCCTCAATTGTAGTAGGCATAGGATTGTTGTAATAATAGAGCTGCTTCACCCATTGCAGAAATGACTTTTTCAGTGGCATGATTGCAAGTTGCTGAACTTTTGCCTCATCATTCAAAGATGATGCTCCCACCTCCTTGAGAGTGTTAGATATGCTCAATGCCCCACCCTCATAAGGTGCCACCAATGATCCATGGTGCTCAAAGTTGTAAGGCCCCCATTATAAAGAGAAGCTAAATGTGAGTCCGGACATTGGTTGAGTCGTGACTTGTATATCAGATGAGGTCTATGTGATCGGATGGCAAAAAGGTGACCATTGTGGGTCTAATCTTTGGGTTGGATTGAGTAATTAAGTTGGTAGCAACTCGAGGCACATTGCATCGAGTTGCGGGGTAAGGGAGTTAAAAGGGGCCCCTATTTTGGGGTCCGGGGGCCGTGGAAGTAGCCCCTAGCTGGGGGGGTCCCAAGGGGGCCAGTAGCCCCCCTTGCAGGGGTTCGGAGGCAGCGCGCCCCACCCGACGGTAAAGGAAATATTCCATGGAATATTCCCTTACTAACTAGTGGAGGGTCATATGGTAGGTCAGTCATGCCAACCTAACCGCCTTCACGGGCTATAAAAGCTAAACCCCTTCAGGGCCATTGAGCATGTATTTTTCACCCAGTCAGAGTTGTTCCAGCTAGCCTTAAGCTCTTCACCTATGTTCTGTCTAGATCGCCATTTAAGCTTCACTGTGGAAGTGCACGGGTGGATGAGCCATCTCTGTATCAGTTGTTTAGAGCTAAAGAAATTTTCTAATTCTCCTCTTATCTATTGTGTACTCTCTATCTCTATCTCTTTCTCAGAATCTGTTCGCTGCACTGTGTAATTTTTACATGGTATCAGAGCCTAGGGGGCTCTAGGGATCGAAGAGTGTGCGAGAGGCAAAGGCTTCAATAGCAAAGAGGAACAATGTCGTCTTCTAGAAGTAGTTCTAGTGCATCAGGAAGCGGTGCAGGAGGTGGTGATATTGTACCAGCTATTCAAACACTGAGGATTCATCTACCAACCTTCAATGAAGGCAAGTTAGATGGTATAAACTATACCTTGTGGAAGTTCAAAATTACAACTATCCTTGATTCTTATGAGCTTTTGGAGACTGTGCTGGGGACTGATGTAGAACCATAGCCTACCCCCGACCCATCAAATCCTAGTGTGATGATTCCTCTAAATGCAGATCTTCCATGAGCTTGGAAATGAAAGAATGAATATGCATTGTGTGCCTTAGTTACAAGCTATTCTGATAGTGTTCTGACTTTGATTCAGCATACAACCAAAGCATTAGAGGCTTGGAATGAACCAAGGAGTCAATATGAAATGCAAAACCAAACAATGATTCAAAACTTGGAGAATCAACTAGCAGTGGCGAAGTTTACTGAAGGAGAGACAGCTGAAGCATTCATCACTCGGATTAAGAATCTACACGACCAGATGTCTAGTGCTGGGATACAAAAGACTAGCAAGGAGCTAGCAAGGAGGTGTCTTCAGATTTGTCCACAAAATTTTGATGGACTAGTAGCTTCCCTTAATACTCAGGTGAGACCTCAAGCTTTGAGTTTAGAGGAGTTTTGTGCATTATTGCTGGTGGAGGAGTTGAGGCTGAAAGCCCGAGAAGGAAGCAACAATGGAGATACTGCATTCTTTGCCAATGCAAAAGGCAAAGGTGGTTCCTTCACCAAAAATGATGGTGACAAAAAGAAGAAGGGCGATAAGAAGAAGTTTCAAGGAGAGTGCTTCTACTGCAAGAAGAAAGGACATGCAATCGCAGATTGTCGTGTCAAGAAGGCAGATGAAAAGAATGGTACCCTTAAAAGTAAAGGGAAAGAGACAGCCAATACGGCTGAAGCAGAGTTGGAGTTATTCATGGTGACCATTGAGGAGGTGTGCTCCTTGGCACAAGAAGAATCTACTATTGACTCATGAGTGTTGGATAGTGGGGCCTCCCGTCACATGACCAACAAGAAAGGTCTATACAGTTCTATGCAGCCCCTACAAGAATCCATCACTGTCATGGTTGGAAATGATGCAAAATGCCCTGCTGCGGGCACAAGTACTATTTCATTTGTTGCTGCAAATGGTGATGTCAAAAAGCTTTCAAATGTGTTGTATGTTCCTGAAATTAGGAGAAATCTGTTATCAGTTGTTGCCATAACTGATCTTGGTCATGAAGCAAGGTTCAAGAAGATAGGTTCAGAAATTCTTGATAGTGATGGCAAAGGAGAAAGAAGGAACAACCCATATGAGCTAAGTGCTCTTATAGCCATTGTTGGAGTGGGCCCAAATAAGCTTTGGTATGAAATGTTTGGACACATCGGATTTGCAGGAGATGCACAAGCAAGGTATGGTTGCTCACCTACCTGCAATGACTGAATTGAAGGAACCATGTGAAGCTTGTATGATGGGCAAGCAATAGAAAGGCATTTCCACAAGAAAGCAAGAATAGAGCACAGGCTTCTCTAGAGTTGGTGCATGCTGACTTCTGCGAAAAGGTACCTACACGGGCCTTGGGGGGATCTTCTTATTTTATGTTGATTGTCGACAACTACAATAGGAAGATGTGGGTGTACTTCCTTCGTGATAAGGCTCAAGCTTTTGGTAAGTTTAAAGAATGGCTAACACTTGTTGAGAATGAAACATGAAAAAGTGTGAAGAAATTTAGAACAGATGGTGGTGGTGAGTTCAACTCAAAGGAGTTTGAAGACTTTTGCAAGAGCAAAGGGATCAAGAGTCAATTGATGACGCCTCACACACCTCAGCAGAACGGTGTTGTGGAATGCAGGAATTGCACCATTCTGGAGATGGCAAGATGCATGCTAAAGGGCAAGGGATTTCCTAACCATTTTTGGGCTGAAGCTATTAATACTAGAGTCTACATTTTAAATCAGAGCTACACAAAGGCTCTCAAGGGAAAAACACCTCATGAGGCTTACACTGGTAAGAAACCATCTGTCTCACACTTTAGAAGTTTCGGATGTGAATGCTATGCACATATTCCAGATGAGAAGAGAAAGAAGTTACAACCAAAAAGCAAAAAATGTATCTTCTTCGGTTATAGTGATGAGCAAAAGGCTTACAAATTATATGACCAAGAGGCAAAGAAGATCATCACGAGCCGTGATGTAGTGTTCAAGGAGTAGCTACATACAGTGGAGGAGGAGAAGGCAAGTTTTTCCACTTTATCATCAAGCGAAGAAGTAGTCCACTATGAGCCTGTCCCAAGAGTTGTCCCTATCCTTAAGGAGGAGGAAGCATCATCTTCAGATGATGAGGAAAAAGTTCACCAACCTCACATCACCCCACCGAAAAAGCCATTGCCATGTTGGGTGAAGCAGCTCTATGACCACAATAATCCTATGCCCACATCTGTTGAGGAGAAGGCAGACGGACCAAGGAGGTCTCAGAGAATAGAGGAGCAAAGGAGGGCTTCTGCTCACATAGTCAATATGGTCTTGATGGCTGAGATTATGAGAGAAGTAAAGGAGCCAACTAACTTAGAAGAAGCACTTGCATATCCAGCATGGAAGTCAACTATGCAAGCTGAGTATGATAGCATAATGAAGAATGACACTTGGGAGCTAGTGGATCGGCCATCAAAGCGGAAGGTTATTGGCACCAAGTGGATCTGGAAGGTAAAGTACAAGGCTAATGGTACCTTAGAAAAGTACAAAGCTAGACCGGTTGCACAGGGTTATTCACAGGTTGAAGGGTTTGATTTTCAAGAATCATTTGCCCCAACTGCCAAAATGACCACTATTCGCATAGTACTTGCAGTGGCTGCCCACAAGCAGTGGCCAGTTTACCAAATGGATGTTAAGTTAGTGTTCTTAAATGGTCACCTCAAGGAGGAGGTGTACATGGCTCAGCCACCAGGGTTTGAGGCCCCCCATTCTAAGAACAAAGTGTGTAAGCTGAAGAAGGCATTGTATGGGCTGAAACAAGCCCCTAGAGCATGGTACCAGCAGATAGATAGGTTCTTTTTAAGCTTAAACTTCAAAAGATGTGCCTCAAATGCTAACTTGTATGTTCGTAGGGATGGTGAAAAGTCTGTAGTGATTGTCCTATATGTGGACGACCTTCTTATTACAAGTGACTATGAAGATATGATCAACCAAACTCAAAAGGCTTTGAGTTCTAAGTTTGAAATGACAGACTTGGGCTTGTTGCACTATTGTTTGGGAATTGAAGTCTGGAAAGAGCCAGGAAAGATCTTCATCTCTCAAAGAAGTATGCATGGGAGATCTTGAAGGCATTTGGCATAATCGAGTGCAAGGAGATAGGTACACCTATGGAGGTAAATGCAAAGTTATCCGTTGAGGATACATCAGCACTGGCAGACATTGGGAGGTACAGGAGGATGGTTGGCAGTCTGATCTACTTTGTAATACCATACCAGATATCAATTTTGCTATTGGTGTTTTGAGCAGGTTCTTAAACAAACCTCATGAGAGTCATTGGAAGGCTAGGATGCGGGTGCTCAAATACTTGAAGGAAACTCTTGAATATGGTATCACATACAGTTCCAGAACTTCTCTTGTGGGAAATTATTACTCAGATTGGATAGATAGTGATTCCAGGAAGTCAATTTCTGGTTATTGTTTCTCTTTGGGTTCAGGAATTTTCTCTTGGATTAGTAAGAAGCAGCCAACAATGGCATTGTCTTCTATCGAAGCAGAGTACAAGGCAACTTGTTTTGTTGCATGTGAAGCAGTATGGTTGAGAAGGATCCTATGCATATGGAAGTGCAGGATGAAGAACCAACTGTGCTGAGATCCAGTATCACTATGTGCGTGATTTGATGGAGGAGGTGTACATTGAGGGGGGGTGTTAGATATGCTCAATGCCCCACCCTCACAAGGTGCCACCAATGATCCATGATGCTCAAAGCTGTAAGGCCCCCATCATGAGGAGAAGCTAAATGTGAGCCCGGATATTGGCTGAGTTCTGACTTGTATATCAGATGAGGTCTATGTGATCGGATGGCAAAAAGGTGACCATTGTGGGTCTAATCTTTGGGTTGGATTAAGTAGTTAAGCTGGTAGCAACTCGAGGCACATTGCATTGAGTTGTGGGGTAAGGGAGTTAAAAGGGGCCCCTATTTTGGGGTCCGGGGGGCCACAGACCGGCCGACGGTAAAGGGAATATTCCTTGGAATATTCCCTGGCCGACTAGTGGAGGCTCATATGGTAGGTTGGTCATGCCGACCTAACCACCTTCACGGGCTATAAAAGCTAAACCCTTCACAACCATCGAGCATGTATCTTTCACCCAGTCAGAGTTGTTCTAGCTAGCCTTAAGCTCTTCACCTATCTTATGTCTAGATCGCCATCTAAGCTTCACTGTGGAAGCGCACGGGTGGACAGAGACATCTCTGTATCGGTAAGCCTTTTGCTCATCAATATAACCCAAAAAGATACATTTTGTACTTTTTGGATTTAACTTGTTTCTCTTATCCTTTGGAACATGTGCATAGCATTCACATCCAAAACTTCTAAAATGTGAGATATATAGTTTCTTACCAAAATAGACCTCATGAGGATTTTTTCCCTTAAGAGCCTTTATGTAACTCCAATTGAGAATATAGACTATAGTTTTAATAGCTTTTTGCCCAGCTTTTTGCCCAAAACTACTTAAGGGCAATTCGTTGCCCTTAAGTATACACATTGTCCTTAGGGTGTATGCTTAAGGACAATCCCTTGCCCTTAAGCAAGAACACCATTCTACTAAGGTGTATGGTGGGTGTATGAGGCATCATCAATTGATGCTTAATCCATTTGCTCTTGCAAAAGTCTTCAAACTCCTTTGAGTTGAACTCACCACCACTATTTGTTCTAAACTTCTTTACACTTTTCCTTGTTTCATTAATGTTTTAGCCATTCTTTAAACTTACCAAAAGATTGAGCCTTATCACAAAGAAATTACACCCACATCTTCCTATTGTAGTCATCGATGATCAACATTAAATAAGAAGATCTTGCCAAATCTTTTGTAGGCATTTTACCACACAAGTTAGCATGCACCAACTCTAGAGGAACCTTTACTCTATTCTCGCTTTCTTGTGGAAATGCCTTTCTCTATTGCTTGCCCATCACGCAAGCTTCATATGATTCCTTCATTTTAGTTACTACTCCAAGTAGTTGAGTAACTGTACCTTACTTATGCATCTCCTTCAACACTGCAAAACCAATGTGACCAAATCTTTCATACAAAAGTTTACTTGTGCCCACACCAATGATGGCTATAAGAAAACTTAGCTCATACATATTGTTCATCCTTTCTCCCTTGCCGAGAACTTTGTCAACATTGCCAATAATTACTGCACCTGTCTTAATGAACCTCACCTCATGGCTAAGACCATTTATAAAAGCAACTGATAGTGAATTTCTCTTAATCTCTAGAACATACAACACATTTGAAAGATTCTTGAGTTCACCATTTGCAATAACAAAGGAAATAGTACATATCCCCTCACAGTTATGCATTTTGCATCATTTCCAACCGTCAGAGTTATGGATTCTTACATAGGCTTCATAGAACTAGATATATATGATGCTAGGAGGCATATTCCACGGTGGACTCCATGAGGTTTTTATTCCACCATGGATTCTGTGAGTTTTTTCGATGGATTCCATAACACTATATTTATTTGATGGGACTGGTACACACAAGGTGGATTCCTTGTGTGAGAAGTTGACAGGAATGCTCTCATAGCGTGTAGGATTGAAGGTCACCATAGGGGTTTGGCAAGAAAGCTGGACAAGATAGATGGAGATGTGTCTTCAAGAGATAAGTAGATTACAATGAATGTTTAAAGGTTCAAGAGGAGGTACTTCACATTCAATCACACGGGTTTGAGAGAAAAGAATGTATGGGGGTTCAAGAGCTTAGACTTTGGAGATGATAGAGATAAGAGAAGGGTTGAAGGTTTCAAGCCAAGTTCTTGAAGATGTTAATAGAACTTCCAACTACATGTTCTTAGCAAATATCACAAGAGTATTATCTCAAATCAAGCTTGTTTTCTTGACTATAAGAGCAATCACAAATTTTAAAATCAAGTACAGTATGCTATCATGTATCATAAATAACTATGCATCCCATCATTCATACATGATGCCATATCATGAATCAACTTTATATGATTACATTCGATGTAGACTGTTAGGGACAAAAGCTTATGAGTCAATTACAAGGCTTGTAGGGCAAAGAGACTTGCTTCAAGAGAGCTTCAAATTGAGTTCCTGATAAGGATGAGTTATCGCGGCCAAGAAATAAGAGAAAAAACTCCTTTTAATTCAACTCAAAGCATCTATGAATAATCTACAAACATTGCCCTACCATAGGGACACATAATACTTATATGTTTTGACAAGATGTCTTCTGAAGAGTAAGAAATGAATTAAAAGAACACTGTTGTAGCTAATTCTCTGAATATGGCTGAAGATATCAGCCCCAAATCAGCCCAAATATCTTTCGAAATTCACCTCTGATGATAGCATAAGCTTTCCCTAACACGGTGTCGGTGCATTTGGTGTCGAGAGTCCACCATGGGGGTAAGAGACAACAGGGTGAAGGTGGATTCAGGGAGAGGAGTAGATGGAAGAGAAGGGGTTTGAACAAATTGAAGACGTAGAAGAATACTCCCAAAAAGAATTGGTAAATGTAGAAGTATACTAACAGAGATGAATCCTGTCAGTTTCTTTCAGCATTATGAGGAGATGTAACTCTAATAGAAAAAAATGTGTATAAAATAATACCTTCCTCTATGCTACTCAGATCACCAATTTGATGCATCCATTGGCTCTAAAAGGGAGGTAAAATACCAGCACACCTAGCCAAAATTCTGCCAAATCACTCCTTCTTCACCTCCCCCTTTGGAGTGCTATTCACTACCTGAAAACAGTGATCGCACGTTGCGCAATTTCGTCAATCTCTCTTTTTACATAAAATCCTCACAAATTGGCTGAAAGCTACATGCTTTCTTTTACATATCATCCTAATCTAGAAGTTGTCTACAGTTTTATGGATTTTTACAAGAGATAATATCTAAATAATCAAAAATTGGCTAAAATCTAATATTTTTGAACCATGGACACTAACACTAATGTGTAAAATGGCATTGGCTCTCTAAATCAATAAGAAAGCCACACTCTAGATTGTTTTTACACGGTGTATGTGTAGTGACACGACAACCACCCCCTCCTAACCTGCACATCCTCTGGCATGTACCAAATTCTTATGGATTTGTAGTGTTAGAAGAAGTATCTTCTGCCATGTCAATGTCTTCATCTTCTGCCTCTTCTTCTTCCTCTATGTCTTCATGCTCTTGAATTATATCCAAGTCTTCTAACTCATATGTTGAACTTTCTCTTCCTTTGAAGAGCTTGATTCTTTTTCCAACTATGGGTATCTTCATGCTTGTTCCATCCAATTCAGCCACCAATGAATATGTGGCATTGTCATGAATAACCTTTACCACATATGGGCCAAACCAACGCTTTATCATCTTCTTAGAAGCACTGTATTGATTGTCTAGGCTGCTGTCATAGATAAAAACCGAGTCATTTTCTTGAATTGCTCTTAGTGTTGATTATCAAATCTTCTTTTGTTATTTAGTCTTGCTGTCTTTAGCTTCTCAATAGCTGCTTGAACATCTTCAGGCATTCTTTCTAGCTGCCATATACACAAAGTCAGCAACTCTTCTCTACTGATGCCTTCCTCCCAAGGTAGAAGACTCCATGTGAGAATATATTCTTCAATTGGCATAATTGGTTATTGTCCATACATAAGTTCAGCTTATGGCATATAGCCAATCACTGTACTGTGAGTAGTCCGGTTAGCCCATAATGCAAAAGGTAGCATCTTAGGTCATTCTTTGATCTTTCCTCTATAAGACTTTGCTAGAGCTTTGAGAATAGGTTGATGTCCTCTCTCACTCTTTCCATTTCCTTCAGGATTGTAGGCTGATGTCAAAGCCAAATTGATACCCAATTGAGCAAAGAAGTTGCGTGCCTCATCAACATCCAACTCTCCTCCTTCTATAGTTACTTTACCCACACAACCATATCTACAAAATACTTCTTCAAGCTAAAAATGATAAACAACTTGAGTGGTCTTATCGCATATTCCATATTCTTATAGGCATAGTTATAAGATCAATAACCCATCTATAATGTATAGACAAAGGATAAGTTGGTTGTAACCCATCTTGATGCTTGTGTTAGATATGATCAATGCCCCACCCTCATTAGGTACTACCAATGATCCATGGTGCTCAAAGTTGTAAGGCCCCCATTATGAGGAGAAGCCAAGTGTGAGCCCGGACATTGGTGGAGTCCTGACTTGTATATCAGATGAGGTCTATGTGACCGGATGGCAAAAAGGTGACCATTGTGGGTCTAATCTTTGGGTTAGACAGAGTGGTTAAGCTGGTAGCAACTCGAGGCACATTGCATTGAGTTGCGTAGTAAGGGAGTTAAAAGGGGCCCCTATTGTGGGGTCCGGGGGCCGCGGAAGCGGCCCCTGGCTGGGGGGTCCCAGGGGGGCCAGCGGCCCCCCTGGCGGGGGTCCGGGGGCAGCGCCCCCGGCCCGATGGTAAAGGGAATATTCCCTGGAATATTCCCCGGCCGACTAGTGGAGGCTCATATGGTAGGTCGGTCAGCAGGCCGACCTAACGACCTACGCGGGCTATAAAAGCTAAACCCCTTCGCAGCCATCTTACACTCATCTTTCACCCAGTCAGAGTTGTTGTTCCAGCTAGCCTTAAGCTCTTCGCCTATCTTCTGTCTAGATCGCCATCTAAGCTTCACTCAGTGGAAGCGCACGGGTGGACAGAGCCATCTTTGTATCAGTTGTTTGGAGTTAAAGAATTTTACTGATTCTCCTCTTATCTGTTGTGTACTCTCTATCTCTTTCTCAGATTCTGTTCGCTGCGCCGTGTAATATTTTACATGGTATCAGAGCCCAGGGGGCTCTAGAGATCGGAGAGAGTGCAAGAGGCAAAGGCTTCAACAGCAAAGAGAAACGATGTCGACTCCGGGAAGCAGTTCTGGCGCATCAGGAAGCGGTGCAGGAGGTGGTGCTGCTGTACCGGCTATTCAAACACTGAGGATTCGTCCACCAACCTTCAGCGAAGGCAAGTTAGATGGTACAAACTACACCTTGTGGAAGTTCAAAATTACTACTATCCTTGATTCTTATGAGCTTCTGGAGACTGTGCTGGGGACTGACGCAGAACCACAGCCTACCCCCGACCCATCAAATCCTAGTGTGATGATTCCTCCGAATGCAGATCTTCTACGAGCTTGGAAACGAAGGAATGCAGATGCATTGTGTGCCTTAGTTACAAGCTGTTCTGACAGTGTTTTGACTCTGATTCAGCATACAACCAAAGCGTCAGAGGCTTGGAATGTACTAAGGAGTCAGTATGAAACACGAAACCAAACAAGGATTCAAAACTTGGAGAATCAACTAGCAGCGGAGAAGTTTGCTGAAGGAGAGACGGTTGAAGCATTCATCACTCGGATTAAGAATCTGCGCGACCAGATGGCTGGCGCTGGGATACAAAAGACTAGCGAAGAGCTAGCTCGGAGGTGTCTTCGGATTTGTCCACAAAAGTTTGATGGACTAGTAACTGCCCTTAATACTCAGGTGAGACCTCAAGCTTTGACTTTTGAGGAGTTTTGTGCATTATTAATGGAGGAGGAGTTGAGGCTGAAAGCCCGAGAAGGAAGCAACAATGGAGATGCTGCATTCTCTGCCAATGCAAAAGGCAAAGGTGTTTCCTCCACCAAAAATGATGGTGACAAAAAGAAGAAGGGCGGCAAGAAGAAGTTTCAAGGAGAGTGCTTCTACTGTAAGAAGAAAGGACATGCAATTGCAGATTGTCGTGTCAAGAAGGCAGATGAAAAGAATGGTACCCTTAAAAGTAAAGGGAAAGAGACAGCCAATACGGCTGAAGCAGAGTTGGAATTATTCATGGCGACCATTGAGGAAGTGTGCTCCTCGGCGCAAGAAGAATCTACCACTGACTCTTGGGTGTTGGATAGTGGGGCCTCCCGTCACATGACCAACAAGAAAGGTCTATACAGTTCTATGCAGCCTCTACAAGAATCCATCACTGTGACGGTTGGAAATGATGCTAAATGCCCTGCTGCGGGCACAGGTACTATTTCTTTTGTTGCTGCAAATGGTGAAGTCAAAAAGCTTTCAAATGTGTTGTATGTTCCCGAAATCAGAAGAAATCTCTTATCAGTTGCTGCCATAACTGATCTTGGTCATGAAGTAAGGTTCAAGAAGACAGGTGCAGAAATTATTGATAGTGCTGGCACAATTGTTGGCAAAGGAGAAAGGAGGAACAACCTGTATGAGCTAAGTGCTCTTACAGCCACCGCTGGAGTGGGCACAAGTAAGCTTTGGCATGAAAGGTTTGGACACATCGGATTTGCAGTATTGAAGGAGATGCAAAAGCAAGGTATGGTTGCTCACCTACCTACAATAACTGAATTGAAGGAACCATGTGAAGCTTGTATGATGGGCAAGCAACAGAGAAAGGCATTTCCACAAGAAAGCAAGAATAGAGCACATGCTCCTCTAGAGTTGGTGCATGCTGACTTGTGTGGTAAGATGCCTACACAGGCCTTGGGGGGATCTTCTTATTTTATGTTGATTGTCGATGACTACAGTAGGAAGATGTGGGTGTACTTCCTTCGTGATAAGGCTCAAGCTTTTGGTAAGTTTAAAGAATGGCTAATACTTGTTGAGAATGAAACAGGGAAAAGTGTGAAGAAATTTAGAACAGATGGTGGTGGTGAGTTCAACTCAAAGGAGTTTGAAGGCTTTTGCAAGAGCAAAGGGATCAAGCGTCAATTGACGACACCTCACACACCTCAGCAGAATGGTGTTGTGGAACGCAGGAATCGTACCATTGTGGAGATGGCAAGATGCATGCTAAAGGGCAAGGGATTGCCTAACCATTTTTGGGCTGAAGCTGTTAATACTGCAGTCTACATTCTAAATCGGAGCTACACAAAGGCTCTCAAGGGAAAAACACCTCATGAGGCTTACACTGGTAAGAAACCATCTGTTTCACATTTCAGAATTTTTGGATGTGAATGTTATGCACATGTTCCAGATGAGAAGAGAAACAAGTTACAACCAAAAAGCAGAAAATGTATCTTCTTGGGTTATAGTGATGAGCAGAAGGCTTACAAGTTATATGACCAAGAGGCAAAGAAGATCATCGCGAGCCGTGATGTGGTGTTCAAGGAGGAGCCGCATACAGTGGAGGAGGAGAAGGCAAGGTCTTCCACTTTATCATCAAGCGAAGAAGTAGTCCACTATGAACCTGTCCCGAGAGCTATCCCTATCCTTAAGGAGGAGGAAGCATCATCTTCAGATGATGAGGAAAAAGTTCACCAACCTGACATCACCCCACCGGAAAAGCCATTGCCGCGCTGGGTGAAGCAGCTCTATGACCACAATAATCCTAGGCCTGCATCTGTTGAGGAGAAGGCAGACGGACCAAGGAGGTCTCAGAGAATAGAGGAGCAAAGGAGGGCTTCTGCTCACATAGTCAACATGGCCTTGATGGTTGAGATTATGAGAGAAGTAAAGGAGCCAACTGACTTAGAAGAAGCACTTGCAGATCCATCATGGAAGGCTGCTATGCAGGCGGAGTATGACAGCATAATGAAGAATGACACTTGGGAGCTAGTGGATCGGCCAGCAAAGCGGAAGATTATTGGCACCAAGTGGATCTGGAAGGTAAAGTACAAGGCTGATGGTACCTTAGAAAAGTACAAAGCTAGACTGGTTGCCCAAGGATTTTCACAAGTTGAAGGGTTTGATTTTCAAGAGTCATTTGCCCCAACTGCCAGAATGACCACTATTCGCACGGTACTTGCAGTGGCTGCCCACAAGAAGTGGCCAGTGTACCAAATGGATGTTAAGTCAGCGTTCTTAAATGGTGACCTCAAGGAGGAGGTGTACGTGGCTCAGCCACCAGGGTTTGAGGCCCCCCATTCTGAGAACAAAGTGTGTAAACTGAAGAAGGCATTGTATGGGCTGAAACAAGCCCCCAGAGCATGGTACCAGCGGATAGATAGGTTCTTTTTAAACCTAAACTTCAAAAGATGTGCCTCAGATGCTAACTTGTATGTTTACAGGGATGGTAAAAAGTCTGTAGTGATTGTCCTATATGTGGACGACCTTCTTATTACAGGTGACTATGAAGATATGATCAACCAAACTCGAAAGGCTTTGAGTTTTGAGTTTGAAATGACAGACTTGGGCTTGCTGCACTATTGTTTGGGGATTGAAGTCTGGCAAGAGCCAGGAAAGATCTTCATCTCTCAGAAGAAGTATGCATGGGAGATCTTGAAGGCATTTGGCATGACCGAGTGCAAGGAGATAGCTACACCTATGGAGGTGAATGTAAAGTTATCCGTTGAGGATACATCAGCACTAGCAGACATTGGGAGGTATAGGAGGTTGGTCGGCAGTCTAATCTACTTGTGTAACACCAGACCAGATATCAGTTTTGCTGTTGGTGTTTTGAGCAGGTTCTCAAACAAACCTCATGAGAGTCATTGGAAGGCTGGGATGCGGGTGCTCAGATACTTGAAGAAAACTCTTGACTATGGTATCACATACAGTTTCGGAACTTCTCTTGTGGGGAACTGTGACTCAGATTGGGCAGGAGACATTGATTCCAGGAAGTCAGTTTCTAGTTATTGTTTCTCTTTGGGTTCAGGAATTTTCTCTTGGATTAGTAAGAAGCAACCAACAGTGGCATTGTCTTCTACCGAAGCAGAATACAAGGCAGCTTGTTTTGCTGCATGTGAGGCCGTATGGTTGAGAAGGATTCTATGGCATATGGGAGTGCAGGATGAAGAACCAACTGTGCTGAGATGTGACAATCAGAGTTGCATCGCCATTGCCAAAAATCCAGTGTTTCATGCACGCACCAAACATATAGAGATCCAGTATCACTATGTGCGTGATTTGATGGAGGATGGGATAGTGGAATTGGTCTACTGTCCAACAGAGGAGAATGGAGCAGATATCTTCACCAAAGCACTTACGAAGGATCTGCTTCAAGTTCATCTTCAGAGACTCGGCATTGGGCCGAGGAGATAGTTCACCTATGGGTGGACATTGAGGGGGGGTGTTAGATATGATCAATGCCCCACCCTCATTAGGTACTACCAATGATCCATGGTGCTCAAAGTTGTAAGGCCCCCATTATGAGGAGAAGCCAAGTGTGAGCCCGGACATTGGTGGAGTCCTGACTTGTATATCAGATGAGGTCTATGTGACCGGATGGCAAAAAGGTGACCATTGTGGGTCTAATCTTTGGGTTAGACAGAGTGGTTAAGCTGGTAGCAACTCGAGGCACATTGCATTGAGTTGCGTAGTAAGGGAGTTAAAAGGGGCCCCTATTGTGGGGTCCGGGGGCCGCGGAAGCGGCCCCTGGCTGGGGGGTCCCAGGGGGGCCAGCGGCCCCCCTGGCGAGGGTCCGGGGGCAGCGCCCCCGGCCCGATGGTAAAGGGAATATTCCCTGGAATATTCCCCGGCCGACTAGTGGAGGCTCATATGGTAGGTCGGTCAGCAGGCCGACCTAACGACCTACGCGGGCTATAAAAGCTAAACCCCTTCGCAGCCATCTTACACTCATCTTTCACCCAGTCAGAGTTGTTGTTCCAGCTAGCCTTAAGCTCTTCGCCTATCTTCTGTCTAGATCGCCATCTAAGCTTCACTCAGTGGAAGCGCACGGGTGGACAGAGCCATCTTTGTATCAGTTGTTTGGAGTTAAAGAATTTTACTGATTCTCCTCTTATCTGTTGTGTACTCTCTATCTCTTTCTCAGATTCTGTTCGCTGCGCCGTGTAATATTTTACAGCTTGACCATAGAATACATCTAACACACAAAACATGTTTCAACAAAATGTGCTATGTCTCGATACATGTTTTTCCACTAATATTTTATTTGACTTTACTAAAAGTTCCCCATATGCCTCTATGGCTAGCCAACAAGCTTTCATGAAATTCCTTCATTACTTGTTGTTGCAATCTTTTGTTACCTAAAACTCGGACATGCGCTCCTTTCTTCTTCTTTGCATGCTTCCATAGATGCCCTTCTTTAAGAAAAAAGCCATAAGCTTTCCTCTTAATACGCTTGAACTCTTCATCAGTCCAAGACTCCTCCTTCTTCATTGTGCTCAAATCTTTAGCCAACGATCTTCAGCCAATCTTCTTCAAGGAAATGAACTGGAACTTGAGAAATGCAATGAGCATGTTGGCTTCTAGTTGACCACCCTTCTTCCATAGATAAATCTTTGATCTTTGTTACTATATGCTGATTTACAGTAGTACCTTTTCCTATTCTTACTGTACTTAATGCTATACCATTAAAAAGATCAGCTTCACCTCTGCAAGATCCACCTTTGGGTTTGTATATGCAGCAAAACTGAAAAGGTACTTTCAGTAGCCATGGAATGTAATTCAACAAGTATAGATTCTTTAGCTTCATCTTCTTCCATAAGCTCTTCTTCATTGTCATATCTTGCACGTGATAGCATGTCAGCAACTGGATTCACCTTTCCTGCAATATGCTTTAATTCAGGGTTGAGAGATTTAATATATGCAATCCATCTTAGCATAGAAATGTGGGGTGTAGAGCAACTAGAAATCATAGCTAGAAGAGGATTTTAATTCGGGGTTGAGAGATTTAATATATGCAATCCATCTTAGCATAGCAATGTCGGGTGTACCTCTTCTAGCCTTATCAAAATCCTGTCACAATCATGAATATGGTTAACTACAAATGTCCTGTAGCCATCTTCGTCAACCCCCTCATTCTTTTCATTGAGTTCACATCCCTTGATAGGTGCATCATCAAGAAATCAAAGACTAAGTTGTGGAATAAAGTCCCTTCAAACTTTGTGCATGGCATTCATCATATGGGCTACGGAGTCTGTTGCACCTTGTGGTAGAGTGCACATGCGGACCAATCCAAGATGTGTCTTCATTGTGGCAATGTCTCAGCTTTCTAATGAAAGCTGAAATTGGTCATATCTTGAATATAGGTCGCCCATAGAATAAATTGCTCTACCTACAGAAGCTTCAATAAACTCATCAACAATTGGACCCAAACCAACATTTTGGATTGTGACACGATTAACAGGCTGTAGATCTTAGATGAATCGTAAAGATCCATTTTTTTTTGGTATGGTAAACCATCGATTTGAGTAAGGTGCTGAAGAAGGTTCTAAAATCTTCATTCTGATCTTCTCATTTAGAAGTTCCAATAATTTGGGCAAATGCGCCCTTGGAACAAGAATGGGCTTGAGGTTCCAAGGCACATGTGGGACCGTAAAAATGACCATAGGAGCCACAATATTTGGATCCACACAACCTATTTCACTTGGTTGAAATGCAATAGCTTTTCCATGTTTCATTAGCATTTGCATAAAAGAGTGTTTTTCAGCTAGTAAAAGGAAATAACATCAAATCTTTGAACCCTGAATTTCAGCATATTGCAGGAAGAGATAACCCAGTGGCAGACATGTTATCTCGAGCACGCTATGAGGATGAAGATGGGATAATGGATGAGGAGGAAGAAGATGACTTTCTTATGGCTAAAAATGATGTTGCAAGAGTGAATTTAGCAATGCAAGGTGTTGCTACAACATTAACAAAAGCTTGGACAACAAAGAGAAGACACTTTAGATGTTTTGCATCTTGTGTAGAAGTGTTTCTGGAAGACAAATATGCAGGAGAGTGGCTGAAAATTGGTCAATATCTCAGTACATTAACAAAGAGAGATGAATGGTTAGATGAGGAGTTTAAGAAGATCAAGAGGAAAGCCTATGGATTTTTCTTAAAATATGGATACTTATGGAAACATGCTAAAGAGAAACAGGGTATGCCATTGCGAGTTTTGGGTGATAGAGCTTCACAAGTAAAAGTAATGCAAGAATTTCATGAAAGCTTGTGGGCTGGTCATAGAGGTGTTTGGGGTACTTTTACAAAGATCAAAGAAAGATATTGGTGGCAGGGTATGTATAAGGATGTTACTCACTTTGTGGAAACATGTACGACATGCCAAATGTATTCAACTGTGAGACATTGGGATGGATTGCAACCCACATATCCATTGTCTCTTCATTTGAAGTGGGTGGTGGATTTGGTCACAATGCCTACAGGTCTTTGGAAAATGAGGTATCTTGTTCTTGCCCGTGAAGACTTGACTAATCAAGTGGAAGGGAGAGCTCTACGTACTAAGATGACAAATGCCATATGTACTTTTCTCTTAGAAGAGATCTTTTGTCGATATGGCTGTGTGGAAAAAATTACAGCAGATAGGGGTGAGTTGGATGCAAATGAAGCTCATGATTTCTTTGCATGGTTGGGGATAAAGCTTGCTTTAACTTCAGCCTATAACCCTGAAGGAAATGACAAAAGTGAAAGAGGTCATCCACCTATTGTAAAGGCATTGGCAAAAGCATGTGGAGAGAAGGTAAAAGAGTGGCCACGATTGCTCCCTTATGCTTTGTGGGCTGATAGAACAACTCATAGTGCTGTTATAGGATATATGCCTATAGAATTGATGTATGGTCAAAAACCTATCATGCTGATAGAAGAGATGACAGTCACATGGAGTGTGTTACCTTAGTAGGAGGAGTTGAATCGAGAGGAGTTGTTGGCCTTACGCATTAGACAGTTGGAAAGAAAGTCAGAAGACATAAAGGCATCAACTGCAAAGTTAAGGGCAGCAAGGATACAGAACAAGAAACGGTTTGACAAAAGACATAGACTGAAACCAAGAACCATACAAGATGGGGATTGGGTATTGGTTTATGATAGCAGTTTAGATAACCAGCATAGTGCCATGCGTAAAGTTTCCAAAAGATTGTTTGGACCCTATGTGGTAAGACATGTGTTTGATAATGCTACTTATGCATTAAATGAGCTGGATGGGACAACCATCAAACTTCTGGTAGCAGGGAAAAGAATCAAATTATTCAAAAGGCGGGAATCTACTACCTATGAGTTGCCAGAATTGGAAGAAAATAGTGGCCATGATATAGGAGCTAGCTAGGAAGGTATGGAAGATGAAGAAGCAAAGGATATGGTTGCAGAGGATGAGGAGGACTCAGAATCCAGTGACAACTAGGATTTTGGCACATATCAGAGGATGTGCAGGTTCAGAGGGGGTGGATGTCATGATATTATGAGGACACAATGTGAAAAAGTATGGAATGCATCATCATCTGACTTCTTTATTGATCTAGAGAGTCAATGTGATCTGAGCCATTGGTATTAGTGTGAGTTGCATGGATTATCCAAAAATACTAGATTTTTGGATAATTTTAGCCTATTTTTTATATTATTTATTGTAAAATTTTAAAAAAGTTAGAAAAAGCTTCTAGATTAGGATGGCATGCAAAAAGCTAGTTGCTTTTTCAGCCAATTATGGGATTCTCACAAAAGGGACAGATTGACGAAAGCGCGCGCGTCGTGATCGCTGTAAACAGGCTAAAAACTGCAGATTGAACTGAAAGAAGGAGTGATCTGGGAGACCTGTGCACAGGTATCCTAAGGTTTTACTCCCCTTTTGGAGCCAACGGAGCCATCAGATTTGGGTTTCGAGCAGCAGAGAAGGAGCTGTAATTTTTATGCATGTTTTGTTCTACGAAGAAGCTCCAGGAGATCTAATGCCCGAAGATTGCTTCTGAGTAGTGCAAAGATTCCAGGTTCTTTCAATACATATCGATTCAATTCATTGTGATTTGTTTTTGTAGTGTTTACCACTTGGGTATTCTCTATCTTCTCTTCCATCTCCTATCTCTACTTCCTTCTACTTCTGATCCCTGGTGGATTCGACCTTTCGACAAAAACCCCTCTGACAGTGGCCGTTTGGGCCTTCCTGGCCCTCGCCCAGACATTGATGAACGTTTTTGTGCCTTCGGAGGCCAAGGACATGCTCAATAGGCTTAGTATGAGGCTGTGGGTGTTTTCCTCTAGCTATGTCTACTTCTAGGTGACCGAGTACGATGGTCCCTAGATTTGTAAAGGCAATCTAGAAATTAGGTAGAAGAACATGAACAATCAGGTAGAAGGACATAAATGTTTGATTTAGTAGGACGTGTAGTTTTTCATCAATATACAAACTTGGGGACGAGAGAAATGACATATGGGAGTAGATGAAGAGACCTATAGTGATGATGATTTCACGAATGGTCATTAGGAGTAAACCCTCAGTACCATATGAGATCATCAGAGCAGAGTTGGAAGCACCACCCATAGTGACAGAGGCCCTCTTTTAGACTGTGGTTTTTTTTTCATAGGCTTTGGAGCCTATTGAGACAAAGATACTCATGCTCGAGTTATCTAGACCACTTGCATCACAGGGGGACACTGAGACTCGCTCTAGAATCATCTAGACAACTTGTATTGCAAGGGAACATTGGTGTTGGTATGCTCGTACACAAGCTTTTGTGTATGGCTGCAGTTGTATGGATTATCCATAGATCACCTCCCACCTCTACAATACACCCTTGATTCCCCTCACTTTGAGCTTAGCCGGGGGAGCTGAACCGCATTATTAGGATGGATATTATTCATCTAGACATAGCCACGATGTGGGTGACACCTGTTGAGGATTTGGGGAAGAAGATGGGGAGCATCTTCTACACCTATCACTTGATTTTTTTATTATACGTCTGAGATACATGGATGCACACTTGTCTCATGGCATACGATGTACCATTGGGTAGCTCTGTATAGCATCACATATGCTATGGATTGCGACAGGTAGATATGAAGTGCATCCCCTCCCCCCGAAGGATAGGATTTGCCAACTTTTTTGGCTTGAGAGCTAGAGATAGAGGAGCACCATATATGCAAATGCCCAATGTATTATGAGATCAGAGGCCACTTCCATTGTCTCTTTAGAGAGTGATTCAGACCACTATCCAAGATGATGGACTTCCAAGACTAGAGATGTCTTAGGCTCTTTCTACTGGAGCTATGCCAACATAGAGATTGCCTTCTACGAGCTCAAGAGCAAACACCAAGAGCACACACTAGCATACACTCACAGAGTTCTATAGACCCTTGACTACCTTTCGCACTATAGACCACGACCTCGACTAGCGGCCCCATCTTGAGAAGTCACCTTAGACAAAGCTACAAAGAGATGTAAATGCTTTTTGGGAAGGCATAGAGATGCATGCAATCTTGCCTATCAATGCATTAGGAGATGCTACAAGGAAGGGAATTGTTGATACAGGAGCAGGAGGCCAATGTGCTTAGCCATACAGTCTTGTAGGCTTGGATTAACCCACCTGTGGAGACTGCAAAGTTTAACGTCACATTGGCCAACAGAATGAAAGTTAGGCCATTTGGGGTACTAAAAGACTAGCCCTTGAAGATAGCAGAATCCAATTCTCAGTGAACTTCATAGTCATGAAGGGAATGGACTATGACATCCTGCTAGGCCGACCATCCTAGATGTGAAACACACAAGTGATAGAAGATTGGGGCAACGGTCTCATATTCTTAGGCAATAGATCGGAGACTATAAGAGTCGAGATGGATAACTAGAAGACCATGTCTATCAACCTAGATGCCATCTCCGCTATCTTGAAAGGAGACTCACAGGCTAAGAATTCTTATGGGCCACTAACAAAGTATATCCCTTGCCTCAAGGATGAGCGGGATTGGATGCATGTGCTAGCCACCATCGACTTACCATTCTCAGATGACAAAGAGGATTATAAGAAAGCTACAAGGATAGCCAATGAGTCCCATAAAGCCACAACATCTCAGTCTATTGAAGAGTAAGATCTCGCCATCAGTGCCACTTTTTTGCATGATGGCTAGGAACTTTAGCAATCAACTAACACTAATGCACCCACCACAAGAACTCCAATGCTAAACCCGCTTGTAAATGTAAGAGTAGCCACCATCACTAAGATTGAGAATGAGAATGAGGAAGAAGTGGCACCTACATACCTGTGCATATCGGTCATTGGTCACATGACATATACCTTTGATGCACTCATTAACAAGGGAGCTGACTGTAATATCCTTACGCATGACCATTGGATCCTCATTGGTCAGCCCCAACTACAACCCATTAATACCAAACTCAACCCATTTGGGAGACAATCTTATTCACTACTGGGAAAGTGCAAAGTAGTGGTCTCTAATGAGACTGAAAGCCTACCAATGATCTTCTATGTGATGCCTAATACCAAAGCCAATGATAAGGAATTGTTGCTATAAGTTACACATTCAAGAAACAAGCATACTACAATGTCGACTATGACTCGCAGTGCATTCACCTCGCCATTGGCAATGTTCAGATAATGATGGCTTTTAGCAAGGACAGTGCATCTCCATCAAAGCTTGCAATGCCACCAGTAGATGAGTCTAGTGTAAGGTCTAAGGAGAAGGGTTGACTTGTCCCACCCTGCCAAGACAAAAATTTCCTGCAACCCAAAGGGGACACATCCAAGACCACTAGGAGACAAAGCTAGCACTACAGAAGTAGACGAACAGTTAAACCACAATGGGTGCCCAAAGACCAATTGTGCGCTCAAGACTACTATGAAAGCAACAACTCGTATTTGATTTCCCAAGACTATGAGTGGCACGCATGCCGCTCAATCCAGGTGTCCTCCAACCCATCTCCACAAAATGGTGAACCATCCAGGAATGAGACATCAATTGACTCAAAAAGCACCAAACCCATAGAATCTCAATGAGTCTATTTGTAATAAAGCATAAATGCCTTAGTCTAGGGTAGGCTAGGGTTAAGTAAAAAAGGTGGAGATGTAACATGTGAAGGATCTTTTTGCCATTTTAAAACATTACATGTTTGAGGTCTCAACCTCCCACCATCTAAGAGGGTGAATACTCTTGGCCAGCATAGCTTGGGGTGCATACCATGCTGCAGCCACTCATCATTTGATTCTCAGCCAACATTGGTAATATCATTTCATGCCTAGCCACCTTGGCTATGGTTTCTTGGCATTTTATGTCTATTTCTTGTATTTTTAGTTTAAGGATTCCTATGGGAATTAGCTTCTTTACATTGGTATCAGAGCATTAGTCTAGATCCTTGTTAAGAGTCATTTTCTTATACTTGATCCAGTTTCACAGACTAGGGAGTGAAAACTGTAGTTAAAAATTAGTCATAGGAGTTAGTTCTTTCATAATCATAGTCTGACATGGAGATCTATCATGGAGATCTCCATGACCATAGTCTGACATGGAGATCTGTCACAAAATGTGACTAAGATGGAGGTTCTTGGCATAAACCAGTGGATAATGGCAGGATCTAGCTATTTTGGCAAGTCGTGACAAAAAATTTAACAAAAATTTGGGATAAGTTGGACAAAATGAAGGTTACATGACTTAGTATGGGTTAAACTTGAGTTACTTTTCAAGAATAGGAATTATTTCTCTTCCTTTTCAAGCTGCCCTCAAGAATCCATGTCCAAGTCTTCTTCCCATGATCTCTATCATTCAAATGGACTCCATAACCTTGCTCTTTACCTTTTGAGCTTCCTGTAGAGTGGTGATTTGGCTAGCTTAGCCTATTTCTATCCTTCATTATCTCGTGGAATGCTACTGCGTGAATTGCATCTGCAGTACATATCCAACTTGTTCCTATAAAAAAATGAGTTGAATAGCTCAAGCAATCCATGGCTAATGTTTCTAACCTCATTGGCAAGTGGCCTTCTTCAAGCTTGGACAAGATCTCTTCCATTCTTGAACTCTTCTCTCTCCCATGAAACCCTAAACATGATAGTTTTGGACAACATCAAAGAATCTCAACTTTCTTAAAGCAAATGAAGGGGGTTTTGGTAGCACATCACTCCTGGAGCTTGATTGTACCCATGGCTTCAATCTATTATCAACATTGAAGAGTTTTTGGCATACATTGGTCTATGGAAGCTTTCGATAGCATGTATCTTCAATATCACTGAAAATTTTTGATTCTCTTCTCAAATTTTGGAGTCTACAATGGTTAAAAGTTGCGGATCTAGAGTATGACAAAAGCTATGGAGGATGAAAGATGAAGACCAAATTTATGATGACATGGACAAGTAGAGACAAACTGTTACACAAGTGAATTAAGTTTCAAGATGAAAGCTTGAACTCATAAACACAATCTTGTGTAGGACTGACAATGGCAAGACACTTAATTGAAAATACAAAGCATCATGGCATTCTATATATTCATATGAAAGTGATAGTCACGTACAATGCTTTTATAGAAGTTGGATTGTTCCACTCTCCTTATTGTGCATATGGGATTCAGTACAGCTCTTCCTAGAGTATACATCATTTGTCTATTTCTCAACACTCCCCCTCAAATGATGAGTCCCTATACTTGCTAGCTTTTGCCCCCCCCCCCCACATGATAACATGGTCCGGGAGACTAGCTCATAGGCAGCCTAGTCAAGGTAAAGCTTGAAACTTTACATCTTTGGCAAGGGTTTTTACAAAGCAAATCCACTAAGGGAAACACAGAGATCCACTATGGGAACAAGTTCCTTAGAACAATCTGTCAGAGTTGTTGATGTTAGCGGAAGCATCTTCTTCTTTATTTATGAATTGACCTTGGTGGTGGTCATTTTGCATCTGCCATGCTCTCTTCTTGTGAAAACATTCACTAGCAATATGGCTAGTCTTACAACAATAATGACATGTCATCCGACTTCTGTTGTCGATGTTGAATCCTCAACCTCTTCCCTTGGATCCAATAGCTCCTCTAGTGTATAAGAGATTTTCCCTTGAGCTGGTCTCTTTTACATCTTTGCTTTTAAACTTGCTTTCTCCATCAAGAAGTGAGTGCTCAATATCTTTGAGTGAGAGATTGGAAACATTACTTAGTGTTGAAACAAGGTTCTCATATGGTTCATGATTAACACTGGCAAGTAGCACTGCTATTGCCTCATCCTCATCAATGTTCTTTTTAAGAGTTGCTAGCTGAGTTTTAAGGCTCTTGAACTTATTGATGTGTACAGTCATAGATGAACTGTCTTTTACATCCAACTTATAAAACTGCATAAGTAATTTTATCTTTGAGTTCTTTGCTTGCATACCAAAGATTTTGTCAAGTTCTTTCCATGCCTTCTTTGCATCCTTGATGCTGGAGATGTGATGTAATACATCATCTGATAGACCCCATGCAATAATACTTGGAGCTTTGTTGTTCATCTTCTTCCATGTCTTTGTTTTAGGTTGGTCTTCTGTAGTATCTTCTTTCTTATCATCTGCATATTCTTCCTCGTCTTCAAACAAGTCCCACAAGTCTTTCTGCATAAGGTGGTACATGGTCTTCTCCTTCCAGGCATGAAAGCCTTCACCATTAAACTTTGCTATATGTTCTACTTCAGTCATCTTAGTAGGAGGTCTTACCACAAGAATTATTAGGCAATGTCTATCCTTTTACAAGAAGATTGAGATTTACATGGGATTTTATCAATGTGACTTTAAGTCATCACACACGCTGAGAATAATCTTTGAAACTTCAGTAGTGGAGGGACACTTCTCCAGAAGGAAGCTCGATAAGATTTGGCCGGTAGAGAGAGATATGAGAGCTTCAAGCAGGCATGGCACTGCTAGCTATGGCTGCTACAAGGTCAAGTGGAGAAGGAGTGGGAGATGAGGTCATGGACTTGTCCTGAGCTAGATTGAGCTAGATGAGAGAAAAATGGAGGTATGTCATGCTCAACTGCACTCTGATACCAGGTTAAAAGATGCGGATCTAGAGCATGACAAAAGCTATGGTAGATGAAAGATTAAGACCAAATTCATGATGACATGGACAAGTAGAAACAAATTGTTACACAAGTGAATTAGGTTCCAAGATGGAAGCTTGGACTCATAAACATAATCTTGTATAGGACTGACAACGACAAGACACTTAATTGAAAGTACAAAGCATCATGACATTGTATATATTCATATGAAAGTGATAGTCAATTATAATACTTTATAGAAGTTGGGTTGTTCCATTCTCCTCACTGTGAATATGGGATTCAGTATAGCTCTTCCTAGAGCATACATCATTTGTCTATTTCTTAACACAATCCACATTGGAGTTGTTCATTATCATCCTTCAAGCTCTACATCAAATGGAAGAAGATTTTACCTTCATCAACCATACTTGAAGCATTGGAGCAACAATGGAGTTCATAGGAGAAGAGTATGAAGCTGAGAGCTTATTCCACCTTTAAGCACGCTTAAATTGGGACTTTCTTGTATCAATTGAAGCTGAAGAAAATCTATCTTTGTGAGAGGTATCTACATCAACCACATTCTTCACATACAAGCATAAGAGGTACTTCTAATCATCTTTAATCTCTCCCTTTGAATCATATTGCTGAGCTTATCTATTTGATGGAAGAGGGATTAAAATGATCAAGAATTTCAATCATTTTCTCAAAATTCATTTCATGAATAATCCATAGAGCTACATTAGTGATTAATCACTACTTGATCACTTTCATTCACTGAAATAATCACTCTCAGTGCCTCTAATTTTCATCCATTTTTCCCTAGCCCTGACATTGAATTGTTTACCTCTTGTTTCATTGCCATGAATGAAAATTTTTTCCCAATTATAAGTGAAATAAAAATTTCAAAGCAGTGAGTCACTACTGTAGGTATTCCTTACCTATCCCCATTTCATTTTTAGCCCAAATTCCATTCAAGCTGTTGCATATCATGAAATGGCAATAAAATTTCTCTTAATACGTGCATTTCATGTTGTTTTTTTAGCCTAGTATTGAATTGCCATATCTATACCCATGAGGAAAAGTGGAAGCTAGGTGAGTCGGGAAGACAAAAGAGAGGGGACCCTCCCTTCCCGATTAAGACCCTGAAGGGGTGCACAACCCGGCTTGAGTTGGAACTTTGCACACCCCTCTTGTCTCAGAGCCCATGTAATTTTCAAATTTGGGTGCAGGTACATTTCCCATTTCTAGATCTTGGCAATATTATAGCAGTGATTAGTCATATTCAAGGTACCATAAGTGGTTGAAGGTCCATTGGATGAGCTGCAGGGCATCTCCTATTTTTAGGGTACCTACAGGTGTTGGACAGAGTTTTGCTGGTCAAACAGCAGGTAAATACCAATATACAGGGTATCCTTGAGGCCCTACTGGTGCCCATGACTCTCTTCTAGTTTCTACAAAGGTCTACATGGGTTTCCTCCACTCAGGGAATTCTTATAGGGTCAAACAGGGTACTTACAAGTAGTGGATAGGGTGCAGGAAATTAATTTTCAGACTTGAAGATTCAATTCTATCCTAATCCAAATTGAGAGCTTCATAGCTCTATTTGAAGAGGGGATCCTAAGCTTATATTTAAATTAAAAATTTTGGTAATCTGACATCGAGAGCTCAAGTTATTGTTGATTTTCTAATAGTATGTATACTGAGATAGCACCTAGACAGCATACAGGGGAAACACTGTTTGACATTGCTTTACCCAAAGTATCCAACATAAGTCCATATCTTTTGAAATTTGTATATCCCCATATAGCTATTAATCATTGGGATTGGTGCTATATTTTGAGAGAAATAAGGGATTAATTGAGAAACTGTCTACTACAACATCATTGTCTCCAAATGGCTAGGAATAAGAAGAAAGATCCCATTACTGAAGCATTGAATGATGGTATCAAGGATTTTCAAGAAGATTGAAATTACACAAATGAAGCTCATAATGTTGAACAAATAGATGAAGATTTAAGCATTGGGATTTCTTACAGCACACATCAAGGACAACATGACTTACATAAAGAGCATGTAGGAAATGATTATATTTTACTATCAAAAGAGTGGGGATATGTCAATGAAGGCCTTTCTAAGGATTTGAAAACTTTGAATGAAGGCTTAACACATATGAATCAAGGTTTGTTGCAAGGGATGGCACAAGTAAATAAAGGAATCTTTGATTTATAGCAAAGCAAAAATCTTTATTCCAAGAACTTATCTTAGCCATAAAGGAAATTGGAAGCAAGCCACAAAGGGAAACAAAAACTATTGAAGACTCCCATGCAATTCCCTTTGTTGGTAATTCTTTCCATCCAAGCAAAGAGAAGTCTTGGCCAGTTATGCACACTTTTGAAAGGGGAGAACCATCTAGAGTGAGGGGCAACCATCATTCTTCAAAATCCATGGCATTCATACCCCAAGGCCTGAGTTCATCAGCCCAAAAGATAATCATAGACATGAAGGGAAACAAGATAACACTTGATGGGACAATGATTATTATGTATGTGACCCCTTTTATAAGAATTTGTATCATCAGCCCTCAAATTTACAAAAAGGAAATGTAGTCAATAATCAAGTTCGTGAAGGTGGAAGGTATGATGAGCGAAGATCAGCCCATGATATCCCAAACCAAGTGCATGTTTCATATGGACAACCTTCATCTCATGGTTTTGGGCCACCTACTTTTAGGCAAAACTCATGGAACAAAGATTCATAGAGACAATATTCTTATGGACAGCCATCTTACAATGAAAAAGAATATAAAGGAAAGATCAATATCACTAATTTCAAAGGAGATAACGCTTCACATTCGGAATGGGAAAAGTGGATTGATAAGCTTGAGTTGTACTTTACCCTTTATCCTAGAAGTGAAGAAGCCAAGATTTATTTCGCGGCTCTTCATCTTGAAGGTTACGCCCATACTTAGTGGTGTTATATTCACGTGATTGGACAAAACTTTGACACTTGGAAGGAGTTCAAGTAAGCAATGATTGATTTCTTTATTTCTCCTTTGAAAAAAGAAAGGCTTCAAAGAAGATGCTATGCATGCGCTCAAAGAGGAATGTCTGTTAGAGACTATTCTAACACCTACTTGAATCTCTCCATGTATGTTAAAGGCATTTCAAATTATGCTAAGTTGAATAAATATAATTTTGGTCTTGACCCTGCCCTATCATCAAAGGTAGAAGCTCAACAACCAAAAACATTACATGAGGCCATACAATTGGCTAAAAGATACTCCTTGAAGTACAAGAGAGATGTAGGAAATTTCTAGCAAAGGAATATGGGCAATAATATTTCCAATCAACCTACAAAATATGGGCAAGTTTTCAGTCAATCAAGAGACTCTTTTAAGCAAGAAAACATGGATTATAATAGTCAAAATAGTTATAATAGCAAAGTGCCAACATTTTTCACTATTTATGTCTCTAAATAGGATGAAAATTATGTATATAAACATGGATAAACTTTTAGAAATGTGGCTGAGGCAAGATGTACTTTTTCAAGAGCTAAAAATACTCCTAAACTGTCCCAAAACAGTTCTAACAGCAACTTCCTTCCTCATGACAAGCTTAGAGAAATGCATGCAAAAGGATTATGCTTCAAATGTGGGGAGAAGTGATCACAAGATCATAAGCTAAAGTGTAAAGTTAAGAACTCAAAAATCAACATGGTGATCACTCAAGATATGTCAGTTGAAGAAGAAGAAGATCAAGAGGAAAATTTACTGCATGTTGATGCATACCCAATGGTTGAAGAGATTCATGAAAAAGAGCATGCCACCAACGAAGAATTCTATGATCCCATGGATGGATTTCTATTTGATTCAGGGGGGTACTCATGATTCTCATGCTTCCTGGTGTACCACCTCACATGATGCATGGACCGGTTGCAAAGAGGAAAATACACTTAGACTCAAAGGTATCATTAATGGCAAGGTTACACATATTTTAGTGGACATCAAATCTTTGAACAGGCTGAAGTTGCTACCCATTGATATGGATTCTTTCTTGCATATACAAGTTGCTAATAGTGCATATGAGTCTAGTAAAGATGTGTGTCCATGTACTTCAATTGAGTTATCTTCCTCTTGTACAATAAAAGTAGACTTGATCACTTTGAATATGGGACCTATTGAGATTGTTATTAGATGTAATTTGCTAAAGACACTTGGAAAATTCACCTTAAACTTAGAGCAAATGCAAATGGGATTTAATTGGCAAGGCCAACATAGAATTGAAAGGTATAGACCACAAAAAAATAGAACTCATCTCCATGAAGAAATTGTGAAAAGAAATCAATGCCAAGTCATGCATCTTCACTCTTTTTCTTGCAAAAGTAGATGAAGGGTAATCAACAAATTAGCCATCTTCTTCTTTAACGAAAAGGGATCCAAGATTGGAAGAGTTATTAGAGAAATACAAGGATTTATTTCAGCCACCATAATCTTTACCTCCAAAGTGAGAGGTTGACCATCCTATTGATTTGTTGTCTAACACAAAGCCCATCAATAAACCTCCCTATCACTTATCCAAGTTTGAAAGGGAAAAATTAGAGTGACAAGTCAAAGAATTACTGCAAATGGGTTTGATTCAGCAAAGTCAATCATCATTTGCCTCTCTTGTGCTCTTAGTCAAGAAGAAGGATGGATCATTTCGCATGTGTATTGATTATTGGGATTTGAACAAGTCAACGGTCAAGAATAGGTATCCTATTCCTTGAATTGATGATCTTTTGGATGAGCTTAAATATGCAAAGGTTTTCACCAAAATAGATCTTCAATCGGGTTATAATCAAATTTGAATGAAGGAAGGAGATGAGTTCAAAACAGCCTTTAGGACTGAAAGAGGGTTATACCACTTCTTGGTTATGCCATTTGGACTTTCCGATGCACCCGCTACTTTTCAAGCCCTCATGAATAAAATATTGTAGTCCTTATTCAAAACAATCATTGTTTTCTTTGATGATATCCTAATCTATAGTAAATCCAAGGATGAGCATTTGAAGCATATACGATGGTTGATTCTTTATGGATTTTGAGTAATGATTAGTTTTTTTGAAAGTTTTTGAAAGTTTTTTTAAATGATATTGATTATGTTTTGAAAGCTCATGATGATTCTCAGTAGAAATATGAGGCTTTGTGATGTTCTGATATGTTCTGTTGAAGTTCTGATTGGTTATGATACCTTCTATTTAGCTTTTGTTTTGTTCTGATTTTCCTCTATATGAAGCATGTATTGATGATTGATAAAGGTTGAGGTCTTTTAAAAGCGTATTGAATATTTTTTTATATTTTGGGATAGTTTTAGTATGAGTTATGAGGTTCTGATGTTCTTTGATGACCTTCTATAGAGCTTTTGTTCCTATTATGTAGATCTTCTGCAAGTGTTTTGTGATATGAGGGTTTACTTTGAAAATTTTTTCTAACTTTTGAAAATGATGAATCTAAGTTCAAAAGAGCTAAAACAAATGTAAGAAGCAACTGCTGAAGACTAAAGTGAAGTGACAGTAGTGAGCTATGAAGAGACATTGTAGTGGCTCTGATGCCATTTCATATCAGACATGCCTCTTGGGAAGTGCATCCACGACCTAAGAAGGATTATTGAGAGTGATTATTGAGTATTTTAGTGAGGATATAATGTAATATTGATTGATTGATTGAGAGAGAGAGAGAGAGAGAGAGAGAGAGAGAGAGAGAGAGAGAGAGAGAGAGAGAGAGAGAGAGAGAGAGAGAGAGAGAGAGAATGAGAGAGAGAGAGAGAGAGTCAGAGATAGCAAATTCCATCAAAACAATGTATCTATCTATGAGAGATTGAGAGAGAGAAATATGAAGACAATGAAGATGAATACTATGTGATTAATTCTATTCAAAAGTGGTGTTTTTCTTTTGTGTTCCTTATCTGTTGATGGATATTATGAAGATGTTGAAGATTATGATTGATTCTATTAAATTCGTAGGAGATATCTACTATGATGTTGCGTGAAGATTTGTTCTTTTCCTTGTTGTGGTTCTCTAAAGAATGAAACAAAAGCTTGTTGATGTTATAAGATAGATTTTCTTGCAGTAAAAACCCCTTTTTCTTGGTGTTCTTATTGGGGCTCCACAAGGATATGACTTTGAGATATCTTATATGGCGCGAAATAACAATGTGATGGCGGATGCCTTATCAAGAATGTGGACATGTTCTATCTCTACCATTTCAATTCAAGAAGAGTATTTGCTTGATGATCAAGCATCAAAGATAATGAATGAATTTTTGAAAGGTAAAGGAGAAGAGTATCCCAATTTCAAATGGCACAACGGTCTTTTACGGTATCATGGTAGAGTCTACTTGACACCACAATCTTCTTTCAAAGACCGTATCTTGCATAAGATGCACTCTTCGCCTTTAGTGGGACACCATGGGTTGTTCAAAAAATTTGACAATATCCATAAGAGTTTCTATTGGAAGGGCATTTGGAGGGATGTCAAGGATTATGTTATGCAATGTCTTCCATGTCAACAAAATAAAAACTCGTCTCTTCTACTTGGTGGTTTACTTCAGCCACTCCCTATTCCTCAAGGCAAGTGGACTGATATTACGATGGATTTTATTATGGGATTACCTACAACAAAGCATGAGTGAAATAGCATTTATGTGGTGGTAGATTGGTTGACTAAATCAGCTCATTTAATCCCTACCAAGGCTCAATTTACAGCAAAGCAAGTGGCTGAACAATTCATGGAATGTATTTTTAAGCTTCATGGTATGCCATTGAAAGTAGTATCTAATCATGATATTAAGTTCATGGAAAGTTTTTGGACGAGTTTGTTCACTTCTATGGGAACAATTTTGACTCCTAGCATGGCATATTATTCCCAAAAGGATGGCCAAACAAAGCATATCAATAAGTGGTTGGAAGTCTATCTTCGATATTTTTGCCATGACACTCAAGCTTCATGGAATCATTGGCTACATCTTGCTAAATTCTGTTATAATAACACTCATCATATGAGCATTGGCATGTCGCCATTTGAAGTGCTTTATGGATACAAAGTGCAAATACCTTCAGCTCTTTTTCATGAAGATGTGAATCTACAATCCGAGATTAAAGTTGAGAAAATGGAAGCTCTTTTACATCAATGAAAGAAAAACATTAGAAAAGCACAAGATGTTATGAAGGCTTATGCTGATGAAAAGAGGAGGCCTTTGGAGTTTGAAGAAGGAGATTGGGTATTTCTCAAAGTGCCTAAATCTAGGTTTGCTTCTCTCAAAGGTGGTCATAATAAGTTGGCTCATTGTTACTATGGGCCTTATCAAATCCTCAAATGAGTTGGTGAGCTAGAATACAAGCTTGATTTGCCTTCTTCAACAAGGATTCAGTCTATCTTCCATGTTTCCCAACTTAAGAAATATGTGGGTCCAGCCATAAAGGTTTTAGAGGAGTTACTTCCCATGGATGAAGATGGTCTCATCATTTATGAGCTTGAAAAGATTATTGAAAAAAGAGAAAAGGTTTTAAGGAACCATTCACTGCTGGAATACCTTATTAAATGGCGATGTTTGCCCATGGAGGAGTCTACTTGGAAACCATCATCATACCTTGATTCTTTTCCATGGCTTTTGCAGGAACCAGAGTAATATCTGAATAGGATAGCTTGATGTATTAAATTTTTGTCATAAAAATAATTGCTCTATGATAATCAAAATTGGATTTTTATGGCATGGCAAGATACTAGGGATTGTCCTCTACATTTCTACGTCTTATACATGGAGATTTGACATTTTTTCTTCAAGTTATGGCCATTTTTGTGCAATAGCCTGTTTTGGATAGTTTTGAGCAGTATACTCAATTTTCATACTTATACTTCATTGATACATGAGATCTTCTTCAGTTTGGAGTTTCATTTCAGTATGGATACATCACTTACAAAGCTATCCTTATAATATTTCCTTGTAAATTGTCCCGATTCTAGCTTTGAGGATAAAGCTCTTTTAGGCCGAGATGGCTTGTAATAAAATATAAATGTCTTAGTCTAGGGTAGGCTAGGGTTAAGTATAAAAGGTAGAGATTTAATATGTGAAGGATCTTTTTACCATTTTAAAGCATTACATGTTTGAGGTCTCAACCTCCCACCATCTAAGAGGGTGAATACTCTTGGCCACCATAGCTTGGGGTGCATACCATGTTGTAGCCACTCACCATTTGATTCTCAATCAACATTGGTAATATAATTTCATGCCTAGCCACCTTGGCTATGGTTTCTTGGCATTTTATGTCTATTTCTTATATTTTCAGTTTAATGGTTTCCTATGGGAATTAGCTTCTTTACACTATTGACCATCAAATCCACAACCAATTGTCCCTAGACCACCTCAACCTAACACTTTCTGTGTTCGAACCGCTCCACAAATAGAAAGCAACACATCACTTGAGCCCCAAGACCAACCCATCACATAAGTGGTCTCTAAACATCCCATTGAGTAGTCCGGGGGTCAGGGATCAATAATGGAGTTATCCAGCTCAACCAAACCCCAACATCTTGTAGGCCTTACACCCTCCTATTAGTGGAGATTCATCCTTACTTTGGCCTCGGATCTAGCCATGAATACAAGTGATGACCTAGTCACTTGCATTAGATGATTGGATGCCATCTTCACCACCCTAGCTAGGAGCTTTGAATAGCTAGAGACTTAGGTCTCCTAGATAAGCCATTAGTAGCAGATGTATACTCCTTGCCATGCACCTGGGAAGAATCCAAATTCATTTTTGTCAAGATTCCCATGGTAGCCAGGGAATTGATCACCAATGAGATCTCTTGAGAGCAAGCTTGCAAACAATGGCTAATCACATCCTATAGCAGGAACAAAGTATCTGCAACAAGCCAGGACTTGGAAGAGCTAAAAAGATAACTGACATGGATTCTTCTTTTCTATGTAAATGGTACACCCTTTGTGTCTAATGGGAACAAGAGGGCTGCCAAATTAAGACCAATGCCAAAGATAGATGGGCAATCAAGAGCTATGAGTACGATCCAACCTATGTGGCTCTCAGAGGAAGAGCACAACAACTATTGATTGGCCATTGAAATGCAAGTCTACAACTAGCTAAAGTACTACAACATCAACAATTTGGGAGAGTTGGTGAACAAGGAAGGTGCAATGAGACAAATAGTTGACCACCAGTGCAATCTCCACAGATACATAGAGAAGGTTGACTAGAAAATTGACCACAGTAGATGCACAGAGTTATTGAGAAATTTTGACACAAGGAAGAACAATGGCACCGTAACTGTCAAGAAGGAAGGCTCACCCAAAAGGATAGAGGTTATGCTCAACCCTGAAATAGTGGAGAAGGCTTTAGAATTACCCAACACAAAGGGAAAGAGACCAAAGAGGGATATGCATAGCATGTTGAAGATGCTAAAGACAAAGGTGTACATCGATGATGGAATCAATTTGGCAAATAGTATCCCTAAACCCACCATTTAGTTGTAGGCTAAGATGGTGCACTCCATGTTCTCTAGTCATCTTCAGGTGGCTCTTTTAGAGCGAGAATGACTAACTGAGCAACTAAATTTTCTCAAATAGCCGCAAGAGAAAATACTTGGAATCTCGAAAGAGCAAGAACAGACGGTAATGATACTATCTTAGTACCAAAATCAGGGTATAGAGAGGATGAGAAAAAAGGCTAGGGTGTGGGAGAAATAGACTACTGGAAGACTCAGAGACCTCATTGAACACCTTGTCTTGGCAAAGAGTGAATGAATCATGGCATTGAAAAGGGTGGAAGCAATGGAGGTAGGACTTGAGGTCCAATGTCAGGCCTCTCTGAGCATAGTCCTGCATGTGACCCAAGTTGAGGGTGAAGATACTATGGAAGGGCTACTGAGGATGCTAGAACTTATAAGTCGAGCCTTGATATACGGCCTCCATGAGAGAGTGCCAAAAGAGAGCACCAACTTGAGCATGGAGCAACAACAACAATAGTTGAGACATGTTGGACTCTGAACCAAGGAGATGGAAGCATTAGGGTTTGGAGAGCTAAAACAACAAGCTCAATCATCCATTGTAGCTCCAATGGAACCACCAAGCGAGAAGAAGGGCCTAAATTTGAATAGGGCCAAGATGAAGAAGAGTAGCCACGAGAGCCAAGACCAGTAAAATACAATGTATAGCCATCCTCAAAGATATGAATGACAGTCGCTTCACTAGGTGTAGCCACCCTTTACTATCAACAATACCTCTGGATGTACGCATTAACATAATGGTCTACTTGTAGAGTAGACACTCCCTTAGCAAATCTCTTAGGGCCCCCTCAAAATGTAGCTACTAAAGAGCATTAGGATAATGTCTAGCATACTCTCTCCCAATGTATCTTTAAAAATCTAGGAAATGAAAAAGAAAAAGAAAAAGAAAACATAAAACAAAGAAAAGACCCACATGAAACAAAAGGAAAGGAACAAAGAGATTTCTTGTGTAACATCAAAGTGCCACAAACACTGCACCTAGGGGTTCTCAAGTTAGGTGCATTCGGTGGCCTTGGTTGGCCGCTCTATGCCTAACCTCTGGGCCTCCCTATTTCCCCACTTCACACTTAGGGCACATCAAGGAAAAGACACACCTAAAGGGACAATACCACACAGACTTCCCTAAGGTTCAACCCAACTCTCAATTTCAATGGCATGGACATCCCACACCGCATGGTAAGGTAGGCACATCCCCCAAGTAGTGCACTTCCTTTTCCTTTTCAAGTACCTTCAACAATCGACGACCAACCATTGACTTCAAAGGCCCTCGTTACCCACACAATCTACTCTTGGCCTCCACAACCTTACATCCATATTGGGATGCTTCTTCTCCACATCCAATCTCTACGAAGCCCCATCATCGATCCACATGGCAATCCTTCAACCACCCGAGCCTTCATCAACAAGTGCCATGGGGATGGCACTTGGCCTATGAGGGGAGTAATGTTAACCCTAGTGCAAAGAAAGTAAAAAGAAAATTAAAAAGATGCGAGGAAAAGAGAAAAAAGGTGGCTTGATTAAAGAAATAGGACGAAAAATGGCCAAAAGCACAAGGACAACCTTAAATGTTCAAGGCAAGTGTAAAAGAGGAAAGGTACATTTTAAATGCAAAGGTGCACCCTATATTTTTGTAAGGGAATGCTAGGCTCCCTCCTTGTAAATGTAGATGGGCATGGGTGAAGGCACAATGCAAATAGAAATGGAATAGGAAAAGAGGACCTAGATTAAAATGATTGGGCATGTAAACAAGGGATGGGTGCCCAAAGGGGATTCAGGTTTTCTATATAAAAGGCAAAAAGTGAATGAAGAAGCTTATTATTGTGTGTGTCCAAAACTAGCTCGCTTGTTTTTCTTCTTCTTCTTCTTGCTTACTTGAGCTTGTGCTTGAGAGAGGGAGTGAGTGTATGAGGGTGAGGGACCATGGTGGAGAAGCTCTCCATCTTCTCCTCTCTTCTTCTTTTTGTCTATTCTCTTCTCTTATCTTGTATGCAGCAATGGAGCATGGAGCTTGATGATTGATCTTGCACCTTGGATCGTGGGGCTATTGAAGTACTTGAGGGAAGAGGCAACTCAATTGATCATGGAGGTAAGCTCACTATACTTGTAGGTGTGAGAGTGTGTATGGTTATATGAGAGATAGCCATTAGACTTGGCATGAAACACTTGAAGCAATAAGCGGTCTGTGGGTCTTTGTAGTTGAGCGCGATCTCCCACAGATGCTCCTCTTGGATCAGTGATTGTTTAGGGGTTTCCTCCACTACCTCTTCTTTGTCCACCTCCCCCAGGGCTCCTAAATTATGGTTATCATTAGCACCCCTTTGAAACCTACAGTCAATGCCTTGGATGCTAGTTTTTTCCTCTTTGACTTTTCTTTTATAGCCAAAGACTCTCTCTTTGATGCCTTTGGTGTTGTTACTAGCACCTTTACTGATGCTTGTAATGTTTTTCAAACGTAGGCATTCCAGATCCATTGCATTTGCTGCAAGGCTTTCAAGAAAAGGCACTCCTATTCTTTTCATGAGGGTATTATATCTTTGACTTAAGAAGATGATATTGACCATATTTTCTTACAGTATGATGGTGGGCTTGAGAATATTAGCCAAGCTAATTCTATCATTTGTGTAGACTTTCTTCTTGTACATTTCCAACATCTTGTAGATATCTCTCTTTAGCCTCTTCCTTTCACCCTTGTAATGGCATCTCCTTGTTTGATTGTTACCATGCCACTATTCTTTTGGGTCTCAAAGGTCTTTTAAGAACTCAATGTAATTGCCATGATCTATGTCCTAGCCCACCTCTAGGTACTTGGTAAGATTGCATTGTTCTATTATTCGCATGACTACCTCTTGTAATGTCACTAGCTCCCCTGGATTATGGAAGATGTGGTATTTCAGTTGATTGAAAGCGTGTATCTCCATGGCTAAGCTATATTCTTTTAGTTCCTCCTTTGAGAATGGGAGCTTTTTGGTTTATCCTGTTTCTCTACCATTTAGATTCTTATCACCACACAACAATCCACAATAAGTTTTCCTTAAAGGACATTTCTTGCATAAAGGTTAAAGTGATTTGAAAAAACACTATCAAATGATGAAATGTATAAATTAGGAAATTAGAATTTCCACATTAATCAATCCATACATTTCCACACAAGAACTTCATGGAGAATTCTTACTAAAGGAAGAAGAAATTTCTTACTAAAGAAAGAGGGAATAATTCTTACTAAAGGAAGAAGAAAGTTTAACTCTTATTTTAATTTTTCATTCTCATTCACCTTCCACTTTATGCCCTCCCTCTTGGAAATGATGAAAATCCTTCATAGGATTATGGAATCAAAGGTATAAGGACCTTCAATATGTCCTTCGTGTGCCTCACCGTTTTAATATCCAATCACAAAACTTTGAGTTATACTCAAGTGTCACATGATGGATGCCCACCTATGTGATATAAGCCAATACGTGAGTCAAGAGATCACCCAAGTTGATTCATCTTGCAATGTGGAGTTTCTCCCCTGTTAGGGTCCTATCCAAGTATGGATGTAGCATGATATTGTCTTCTAACGACCGATTTCTTTTCATTGCTAATACCCTAAATGAAATTGGGGCCACATATATTTGGTCATGCTCAAAAGTCTTGATGACACATTATTGCTTTGCATTGGCCATGATTTGATAACCCTCTTGTACCCATTGAATCCGTAGAGTATACCACTTGTGTAAGAAATTGAACTCAGATTCAATTAGTCATTGGAGCTCAGCAATTTCATGTGGTGGCATGGAAATTTTGCTCTTCTTGAAGGATGTGATTAAGAATTGGCTTAAGGCCTGTTCTCTCAAAATTTCATTGGCAAGGAATGTATCTCATTTGTTATGTTTTCGTCCAATAGGTCTAGGTCCAAGTATTCATAACTTCTAGCAAACAATGTGAAAGTTGAGTCCAATCATTGAATGCATGTTGCTTAGTCATCTCTTGTGTCCATGGCCATGTTGGAAGTCACTTCAAGAATGGATCGTCGTCTGCAATGGCTTAGGGCCTACTGGTGGCTTTGGTTTAGTTGGATTGGACAAGTTGGTACATAGTATTTCTACTTTGGGATACTCATTGGGTTTGGTGAGCATAGTTTGAGAAATTGATTGGGTTTGGAGTTCGGTTGATGCTTTATCATCAATTGTTGTAGTGGTGATCACATCAAAGTTATTAGGTTGCTTATTGATGCTTGGTTGAGCTTTTGGTAGATAGATCATTGGAGCACTTATGGATTGAGCAGCCTTCCTTTTGGTTTTTCTCCTACATTGTTTTGATTTATATTTATGGCCTTATTTTTTAGACCATGAGATTGAGCGGCATACATGCCACTTGTAAGTTTACGCAGCATACCAAGGTGTTACCTTCATAGTAGGCTTGGGCATGTAATAGGCATTTTGGAACCCAGCATGGCCTAGTCCCTTGTGCACCATAGGAGTGTCAACTCCTCCTTTTAGGTTTAGAGTGTGAGACATGAAAACTATGAGTTTTGAATGATTAACTTTTGTGAGGCTCTAGTCTAGGATTGAGGACCCACTTGATTTTTTGATCCATAGCTTTGGTTGTGGTTTCTAGATGCTAGTGGGACTTCACAATGGGTGTATGTTGCTAGTGACACTATGGTTAACTACCGGTGGCACTTCAAGCTTTTGGATGGCTATGGTGCCCTTGTTGAAAGTTGTTACTATTCTAACATTTCTTATGGCAAGATGGATACGTTGAGAGTCATAGTCAACATTATAGTGATGAATGTTTTTTTTAAAACACGCAACCCAATAGTGATTCCTTACCAACACTTTGTTTGTTAGGTAGTACATAAAAGTGGAAAGGTAGGCTCTCAGTCTTGATAGAAACCATTAGTTTGCACTTTCTCAAGAGTGAATAAGACTACCCTCCAAATGGACTAAGTTTTTCATTGGTTGGTTACAATTGGGGCTGACCAATAGTGGTCCAATGATCATGCATTAATTTATTAGAGTTGGCTCCCTCATCAATTAGCACATCAAAGGTGTATGCCTTGTGAGTGGTCATTGTTATACGCATGTAGGCTAGTGCTACTGCTTCCACATCCTCATCCTCTAATTTAGTGATGGTTGCAACACTCATATTCATTAGGGGTTCTATCGTTGGAGGTTCATGGAGTGGATGTGATGAAGGGTAATACTTTTTTATGTGACTTTTGTTAAAAAATCCTATGCCTTCCCCCTCTAAGGTTTTGAGTTTGACATTGCTTGTTCTATTGATATTGCGAATCTTAAAAGATCCCAATCCCTTGAATTTCATCTTTTGCTTGTGTCCCTTAACAGAGTACAACAAGACTAGGTCTCCTTGCTCGAAGTCTTGTCGTTTGACATGTTTGTCAAACCAATTATTGCCTCATGCCTTCTCATAGTTAAGGCATGGGTTGCAATGAGATGAGTCTCAGATAGGTATTCTAGCTTTACCAACCAATGTATCCATGCTTCATTTCCCTCCCATCTCTCCTAAAGTGGTATTCTTAAGCTTGGAACAAAGAATTCCACTGGTAGAATCACTTCAATTATGTAAGTCAATTTGAATGGGGTTTGTCATTTTGTAGACCATCCTATATGCCCATAAAGCTGCCATAAGCTTATTGTCCCAGTCACTGCATGAAGCAAAGACTAGCTTTGTTAGGATATTCACATAGATTTTATTTGTGGACTTAGCTTGATCATTATCTTGAGGATAATATGGTGAGGACTTCTTATGGATTATCAAGAAGGTGGATAACAAGTTAGCAACCACTTCATTTTGATGAAGTGCGTGCCTTGGTCACTAACAAGCTCTAGAGGACAACCAAATTATGAGATTACTTGCTCCCAAAGGAACTTAGCAATGGTCCTAATGTCCTTTTTGTGAGTTTCTTGATATTCCACCCACTTGGTGAGATAGTCTATGGCAACAATGATGTACTTGGCTTGTGAGTATTGTGCCGCATGGCTAATTGGACCAATTAAGTCAAATTTCCATTTCTCAAATTGTTGGCATGAAATCACTGAGGTCAACTCCATTTTTTTCTTACAAATGGAGACTTTGGTCTATTGGCACACATCACAGTGTTTCACAAACTTAGATGCATTGTAGAAGAGCATAGGCCACCACAGTTTTCAGACTGGAGCACCTTGCATACTGTAGTGTCTCCACTAAAATGTCCTCTAGCAATCTTGCCATGTGCTTTCATGAGAACATTTTACATTTCGTGTTCATAGACACATCTCCTTAAAACTCCATCTTGTCCTAACCGATATAATTAATCAACAATCAACAGATAGGGTTGGATCTTACTTGGAGGTGAATGGAGAAGTGATTCAGATCACACACCAACAGCAAAGGAAGGTTAGTCTTTTTAACCTAGATTTTTCTATGGATCATTCATGCAATCCCTTCTCTAGGATGTGGACTATATCATCTACCCAATATGACATGAGGTCTACTCTAAATAAGTCTCATTTACTAGACATTCTAAAAAGATGTGCCTTTGATAGATCATCAATGATGGCATACTCGAGTGTCTTATTGCATAGGGTTTGTTCACAAGATAAAACAATGCTTGATGATCCACAAAGAAGGTAAAGGGCATCTCTAGAAGATAATATCTAACTTTCTTTACAACAAATACCATGGCTAACCCTTCCCTCTCTATTGTGGAATAGTTCATTTTTGTATTAGTGAGTTGTTTGCTAGTAAATCTCACTAGATAATCAAGGTTATACTTAGCAAGTTGGCACAACACTAACCCCACGGAAAAATTTGATGTATCAATGTGCACATGGAAGGTAATGGATCCATCAAGGGCTCTTAAGATAGGAGTTGAAGTTAGACCCTATTTAAGACTTTCATAGGCTTACTGACATTCTTCAATCCACTCAAATACTATCAATAGCTTGCAGAAAGGTCTAGTAATCAATGCATAGCTCAGCACAAACCACCAGTAGTATCCTCTGTGTCCCAAGAAGCATGGAACTCCCTTGAAGTTGGTCAGAGGGGAAAGGTCTACAATTACTCTTACTTTTAGGAGATTGTGGCTATCCCATTCCTCGACACAATATGCCCTAAAATACAATCATGCTTCATCCAAAATTGGCACTTTAAGGGCTCAATGGTGAGAGACCGTATTGCCTAAATTGTTCAAACACTATTCGTAGCTTTTCCAAGTGCTCTCCCCAGTTGGTGTGGATGCAAAAAGTGATCGACAAGCACATCCCACCATTTTTTGAGCATATCCTTGAAGATGGCATACATGAGGCATTGGAAGGTAGTAGGGGCATTGGTTAGCCCAAATGGCATGACTATGTAGGCAAACATCCCCATTTGATGCCGAATTTCATCTTGTACATGTCGTCCACATAGAGTTGCACTTGGTTATAGCCTGAGAAGTCATCTAGAAAACTATAGGCTTCCTTTCTTGCCACTCTCTCTAGCATGTGCTCAATGTATAGTAATGGATAGTTGTCTCTCTTTGTAGCTGCATTGATCTTTTTATAGTTTAAACATACTCGAATCTTTGAATTCTTTTTCATAACTATCATTATGGGTGATACCCAACCTATGTGCTCTATCTCATGAATGAATCCCTTATTTAGTAGCTTATTAATCTCTTCATTCACTGCATATGCATACTTTACGATTCATTGCATATGGTTGTTGCTTAACTGGTACTACATCAGGGGTCGAGAACATTATGGGTTGCGATACTTGGATCTATTCCTCTCATCTCATCTAAGGACCATACAAACATGATAGGAAATTCCCTCTAGAGTTTTACGAGATTAGTCTCTTCTTCCTTAGTTAGGTCATCTGCTATGTACACGGGTCGAGGCTTGTTTCCTCTCCTTGCCAAGTTGACTTCCTTAACTTTAGCTAGTCCTTCAATGGGTTCACTTGCTTGCCCTTTCCACTTGGCTCCTACTAAAATCACTATTCGATCACCCTTCTTAAACTTTGTGAAGTACTTGGAAAAATAATGGGGTTTCTTCTATTTGTTAGCTTCTACAACCTTTGACTATTTCTTTCTCTCGTACTTTAGCCTCTTGCGCCTTAGGTGGACTAGGAGGTGGTGCATTTGGTCCTTGGTGATTGAGGCCTTTCGGGGTCACTATTAGAGCTTACCTCTAGCTCAGACTTGTCCTCACAATCCTCACTAAAAGAGGTGGTGCATTTGGTCCTTGGTGATTGAGGCCTTTCGGGGTCACTATTAGAGCTTACCTCTAGCTCAGAGTTGTCCTCGCAATCCTCACTAAAAGAGGTTGTCTTCTCTAGTGGTTTACTCCACTCCAAATAATGATGTGGTGCCAGGCTAGACTAATCATGCTTGCTCATAATCTACTACCTCTAGGCACTCTAGGAAAGTTCAATCACAATGTACCTTGGCAACTCCTTTGTTCACTCTCAAGGTTTGGAGTATGCTCTGATTTTCTCAATTAATCTTCCATCCATGTCATATTCTATGGTCTCCACTTTCTCTTTGCTTTCCTCTCACTACTAATGGAATAGTAGTCTTTGTACTCATAATCAGAATCCTCATACTCAAATTGTATATTGTTTTCAAGGTTCCTGTTCTCAAGTTTTTTCTCACTTGTAATGAGAACCCAATTGTATGACAGGTTTAAGTCATGCACATTAGTCCATTGCCACTCCTCACTCTCCACATGAGATCCTTGAGGGGATTTAGGTTTGTAGTTGGGTTGCCAACTAGCTCACTTGATAAGTACTCAAGGATTCTATTGAGTTCCAATTTGTTATTTGTTGGGACATGATAGGTGATTGGTGTTGGTCAACTGATGGAACTCCTAGCCATCATGCATAGGGCCACTATTGGGTAGGTTAGAAGTTGTGGCTTTATTGGGTTTACTAGTTGAGTCTATAGCTTGCCTATATTCATCTTCATCATTTGAGAATGGTAGATCAATGGTGCTAATACATGCATCTAGTCATGCTCATCCTCTCAAGATAAGGAATGTATTTAGTTAGGGGTCCATAATCGCTTCTAGCCTTTGAGTCACCCTTTACTATAACAGAGATGGCATCTAGGTCCACTGATGAGGTTTTCCAAGTGTCCATCTGTACTCGAACTTCTTCTGATCTATTTCCTAAGAATATCTATCCATTATCCGAATCCTTTATCAATCAAGCATTTCTCATCTAAGGTCTACCTAGCAAGATCTCATAATCCACTCCTTTCATGACTATGAATTCACAGAGAAATAAAATCCCGCTATCTTTAAAGGCCAATCCTTCAAGACTCCGAAGGGTCTAATCTTTATCTCATTCACTAGAGGTGCAATTTCCACCAGTGGGTTTCCCCAAGCTTGCAGGACTGCATGGCTAAGTACACTAACTCCTGCTCTTGTGTCTACTATCCCCTTCCGCATTGTATCTCCTAGGGCAATGACAGGTAAGACTGTGTGCATCTCAGTGCCTTCCCAAAATGCATTCACTTGTGAGGACTTAGAAATTGGATCCATCATTAGGCTTGGTATGTGCATCACAATAGTTGGGCAAGTCTTGCAGCTCATGTCTATCGGTTTGTTCTACCCATTTTTTCAACACTTGCCATAGTGTAGGATTTTGCCTAAGCAATTTTCCTAGTGGCAATGCTATAGGAGTTGATATAAGTGCAGTGAGAAAATTGCCAACCATATTTCCCTCCTCTACTTTCATGAAATTCTTGCCAATGTTCTTGGGTAGGTTATCTATTCATGTCATCCATGTTCTGCCTATATGGCTATTCATTTGGTGATATTGTCTCTCCTGCTCTTAAGTACGTGGGAGAGAATGGTGGGCTCACGGTTGAGAGTTTGTTAATCTCATCCTCAATGATAGGTTGCAAGTGAGCTTGTGCTTCTTTTATCCATTCTTTGACCTTATTTGGAGCCTTTAGTTGCTGGTTGGGGTCAAGATACTCTCCAACCTTAGCACTTCCCTTCTCCCTCATCTTAGAAGCAGATGTTTCTACTTCTACATTAGTAACCTAATTTCCCTTTGTTAAAGTGGTTACGCTCTCTCTCTTAAGTATTATTTTCACCTCAATCCCCTTTCTTCTCCTTTTTTGTCTCTTCTTTCCTATAGAGGTTGCATCTAGGTTGCTAGGTCTAGGTAATGAAATACCAACCTGCTTCATTTGGGTTCGTGTCGTGACATTTATGGGGATAGATATGGTATTGTTGTCCAATGACTCAACAGCAAAGAGTCTAAGTGGCATAGATGGTACAATTACCAAACTAGTGGAGGGTTTCTACTGCCTAGGGCAAGTGTGTAACTCTGCATTCAAGAAACCTCAAGCTGACCTTCTTTCTATTTGCTTGCTCCTTTTTAGCATAATAGGATGAGGTATCCCCTGGATGGCCACACATCCAACACGTTATGGGCTCATGGTTTTGAGCTCCTCCTAGGCCCCTACCTATCCCTTTGCCTAAAGCCATGACCTGCATAGGCCTAAAGTCTATCAGTATGGGATTACCCTCCTCATCATAAAAGACATAAGGGTTCAGATACAAGTCTTTCTCTAGTGGTTACTCCACAAAATGAACTACAGCATCACTTGGTGGATGGGTCACTATAGGTCCTCGTGGTCTAGGGATTCTTGTAGGGTTAATGTCGATCCTTGGAGTGGCTGACTTTGCATCTGTAGGTGCATATAGAGCTTGAGGGGCTCCCCTTCCCAAGTAAGTCTACCTAACTCATGGATGGTATGGTTGGGCATAGAGTTGCTAGTATGGCAACCATCTTGGAAATCAATAGTGCATAGTGTCATGCTCAAATCTTCCACAGTTGGCACAAGGTTGGTATCTAGGATTGGGACACTCAGATGGCAAGTGGCTCCCTCCACAATGCACACAACATTGCACATGGGGTCACACTGGCCTTTGCAATGACTCATGTAGTCTGGTCAACTCTGACTTTAGATCAACTATCACTTGGGTCTAGTTGGCATTCTTTTCTTTATCTTAATTGCTAGCAGGTGATCATTCACTAAGTGCTGTAATTCTCTTGACATTTCTAAACATGTTGTTTTCTTGCTCCATAGCCCTAGAGCTTCTATCTCTAAGCAAGTCATCCACTTGTATAGCCTCCTCAAAGACTCTTGTCAGCACATCCCTTTATAGGGTTTGAGTTGCTTACTAAGGCCTTATAGAGTTCTTCATTGTGGATCTCGTTGATGAATACAATGGAGACCACTCTCTCATTGGGCTGCTCAACTATAGGTATTCTCTTGTAGAGACTCCTCACATGAGTGACGTAGTCTCGTATGTTCTTTTTGTCCGTTTGACTGACATTCATTAGCTTAATGATGAGGTTGTCAAAGCATCTTGCCTCTCAGAATCTCTCGATGAAGAGATCATTCACATCATTCAATATTATCTAGGCTGGTAAGCCAAGTCCGTCGTCCCTTGTCTCCTAAGTAAAGACCAAATGCTTGCACTCATTGAGTGGGGTCCATGAGGTTGTTAGCCTAGCACACTTGCTCAAGCTACTCGATGAAGCTGTACGGATCATTGCTCTCTTGATATTTGTCGAGTTGCTTGGAAACTATGGGTATCATTGTTTGGCTCGTGTTATTTGGGATGACTCCCAATGTGGCTAGTGATGATGCTACCAAGGCTGCCCCACTTTGCTCGATGTTGGTATTATCTAGCAACAATTACTTTGTGAATAGCTCACTCATTGTAAGGTCTACTTCTAAGGCCCTCTCCCTATATTGATGTTTCTTCCCATTCTATTTCTACTTGATATGGCTAGGATTATGTGAACCTCATTGAGCTCTCTCTGCTAACATGATATCTGACGCCATTGCTCTTGACTATAGCTCGCTATGTGCTACAGTGCCATTCTTCCTAGCCTCTTCTCCTTGTCAACATTGGCTATGTTGTCAGCTACAGAACTTCCATGATGCATTATCCTCATATGTTGGTCATACTGTGTGATAAGTTGCCAGATATCATCCAAGTAACCTACCACATTGAGGTCAAGGTCAAGGTTGAGGTCATTCTCATTTGAGCTTGCACATGCCATGGTGGTTGTTTCCTGACCCACTAGTATTTCTATGAGGTTGACTAGGTTGGCTAGAGTTGTGTCTCTAATCTTAGATAGTCCTTCCTTTCCTCTTTGTTATGTTGGTCCTGTGTTCCCTAGATCTTTGTCTCTGGTGTCTTGGGTCACTTGTCTAGTTTCTTGGATTGCACTTCTACTAGTGGGTCCGTTTCTTAGTTTACTCCCCTTTAGTGTGTTCCTTGTTAATCCAATCAGTTTGCAAAATGTACACACACTTATACGCTTGAGCAATGTAACTCGATGTGAATTGCATGAAATCAGACTTTCTAGTTTTCACATATGCTTAATTGTCTATGATGCAGGGTGCAATCTTCGATGAAGTTAATCATATCCAATCAATTTCATGCAGCTGCATCTCTTTCCTGCAAATTGTGATTACTCCTAACAATTGATTTTGGATCCTTCATGGATTTTAATAGGTGGTCTGATGGATGATCAACCCAAAATGGTCAACTTAGGTCTCTAATAGGGGCAAGTGGCTAGTGGTTGGTAATTTCAGTCACTCTTCGACTGTAAGGTTAAGATTCTAGTGACAATTGGCTCTATCGTCTCATCTATAGTCTAGAGTCCCCAATTGGATTGCTGGGTAGCTAGAAATTGGCATGAGCAGGTCTTGGAATGGTAAAAAATGGTCAAGTTTTGTGTTTTGGATAACTTGTCTGAGTCTCAAACGACTTGGCCATCCGAGTGGTCAGACTTGGACTTAGAGAAGGGGTGCCCATTCGAGTGTCTAAATCAGTTACTCGAGGCATGAGGGTTGGCCATCCAAGGTGTGAAAAGTGGTCTAAGCCCAAGTCCTGTCCAAACATCTCAAAGGACTAAAGAAGGTACTCGGACATCTGAGTCCCATGGAAATGTGATCATCCGAGGCCTGTGGGTCACCATTTGAGTAGTGTAGAAAAAACACCAAATGGCAAGAAATGGATAAAACCAATCCAATGCCCTACCTATTAATGCACCCAAGGTTTTGACTGCATGCAATGAACATCAGTGAAGACTCAAGGCATACATGGAGCACACAAATGCGATGATACCAAGGATTGCTCTACCATTACTGCCTCCTCTTGACCTGTAACTCTCTATATCTCTCTCAGCAACTCTCTCTCTCAATATCGCAATGTTTAAATGAGCTATTGAATACCCTTTGACTCCCTTGATTCCTACCTAAACCAAGCACCGTTTTGGAGATGAACTCCTACTCCATTGCTCGATTTGGAGCACACAAGTACTCAAACTTGAATCCATGTGTCCCAGCAATGGAACCAAAATGTTGTTGCTCTCGCGAACACATCGCCAAGACCCATGGACCACTTATTGCTTTAATTGTTTCAAGCGAAGAGCTACGGCTACCTCTCACATAGCCATACGCACTCTCCCATACACAAATGTAGTGAACTTACACTTGAATTTGATTGATTTGCCTCCTCCCATGAATCCGTTGGTAGCTCCATGATCCACGATGCACTTTCAAGCAAGCTCCATCTCCAAGCTTTAAGCTTCAAGCTCCATAGCCATATGCAAGAAAGGAGAAGAGAAGAAGGCAAAGATGAAGAGAGGAGAAGAATAGCTTCTCCATGGTCCCTCACTCTCCCACACACACACTCTTCCTCTCTCACACTTCCTCTCTTCCTCTCTCATATGCAATAATGACGCAAGAGCAAGAAGTACGAAGAGAGCAAGTTTGCCCACACACCAAGAATGAGCTTCTTCATTCACTTTTTGACTTTTACACATGCCCTATCTCCTCCTTGGACAACCATCCCCCTTTTTGGTCCGGACTTTGTCCACTTTGTCCACTTTGTCCACTCTTTTTTCTCCTCCTTTCCTATTAGCATGGCCTTAACATGTGCCTCTCATTGTTTACAAATTGCACATGAGAGAGCCAGTCCTCTTTTACAAGATAAATTACAAGGTGCCTAGCACTCTTTCGTAAAAATAGTAAGGTATGCTTATTTTTGTGCACCTTTCTCTTATGTTTAGGCTTTTTCCTACACTTTGTATCTTTAAACTGTCCTTATTGTGCCTTTGTTCTCCATCTTCCTCTTGCCTTGGGACCACCTTTTGCTTTCAATTTTCTAGATTTTTTGTCTTGGTCTCTTCATCAACTAAATTACTAGACTTAACTTTTGATTATGAATCTAAATCACTATCTTCATCCTCACTATCATTGTCTGAGTCTACATCTATATGTGAATGTAAAAAATCTTCATCCTTCCTACTCCTCAAATGAGAGGTACCAAGCCTTCTCTCCACCCTCATAGTAGCTTTGATCATGGTCTCCAATGTGTCATTAGGTGCTAACTCCACATTAGCTATAGGGCCTCTGATCCTACTCTTCAAGCCCTTCATGAAATAATAAATCTATATCTCCACTGATGGTGTATCCTCCTGAGTCAATTGGTTCAACACATTCCTAAACTTTTAAGCATAGTCTTCAACTAGCACATTCTTCTATTTGATATCATCAATCTTTCTTAATATATCCCCTAGAGTTTTATCTTACTTGAACCTTCCCAAAAATGCCACATAGATCATTATATGTATTAAAAGTGGCCATCCTATAATTGCTAAACTAGTCCATGGCTTTACCTTGAATAGTTATTGCAAAGTATTGTTTCTCAACTTAATCTCCATACAATTGCTTGAAACCACTAGCTATCCACCTTGTTTCAAATTGGATAATATGGCAATCGCAATCTTCATTCTGTCTACCTAAAAACTTTATTGCCCAAACCTTAAGGTTCTATGGTGGTGGTACTTGATTTGACATCTTCTTCTTTGTTTTAGTACCAAGTCCCAACAGATTAAGCATCAATTGTTTGTGTGCAGGTGGGCCAAAAGAGTAGTTCCTATCAATAGAATATCATGTATTCTCCTTTTGAAATCATCACATTAGGAGAAATATAGGCTCTCTTTTTTGCCCCTTAAGGATTAAATAAACAAATATAGGCCTAACCAATGAGAGATTTGGGATTCCAGATTCATGTAACATGAATCTTCTAGCCATATCTTTGTCTAAATCTTCCCTCAATAATAAAATAAGAAAAAATGTAGAAAATAAAATGCTAATTTGTGACCCGAATTTTTATTTTCTTTTTTTTAATGTTTCACTTTTCATTTCTCCCCTTTTCAATTTTCCCCTCTTTCTTAGGCGGAACTCAAATTTATCATATCTATTTCCCCGCTTCTTCTTTCCTGACGAAATTTTATAGCTTCATTGTTGCTTGCCCTATCTGTAACCCTACGATATTTCATTTCCTCTACACAAACACAGAGTGAGTTTAATATGTTTTATGAGAGCAGAGCTTGTTCTATCAAAGCCCTAAGATTTTCTTCACAAAAATTTACAGGTATATTGTTCTCTTCCATGGATATTCTATGGTAAAGTTTTATCTCATTTGGAAAAAACCTATGTAAGTTATGTGCATTCTCTGACATGTAATTTCTTTTGTTTTAGTACTCTAGGAGTCTCTCACAATCAAGAACAATGATATTTTGAACACTCAACTTCTTCAACATCTTACAATTTCTCTGTAAACAAAGTTACATGTATGTTGTCTTGTTTTTTTACTGCTCCATAGTTAAATTTTATCTCATTTGGACAAAATGTATGCAAGCTATATGTATACTAAGCTTTCCTTTGTTTTTTTTACTCCACGAGTTTTTTAGGGTGGAGAACAATGATTTTTTAAAACTCAACTTCTTCAACATCTTAGGGATTCTTTGCAAAGAGAGCAAGAGGTATATTGTCATTTATTTCTGTTGCTCCATGGTTAAGTTTCAACTCATTTGGACAAAGCCTATGTAAGTTATATGTATGCTTTGACCTGAGATTTCTTTTGTTTTTGTACTCTAGGAATTTGTCAATGAAGGTTGTTATAAGTCAACTTTCTTATTTAACATCTATGGGCTTCTTTATTTAAAAAATTATATACAATGTTTTTTTTTAAATTACTCCATTTAATTTTCATTTCATTTGGAGAGAACTTTTGCAAATTATACATATGTTGATAGGTAACTTTTCTATTTGGTTATTATAGATGTCTTCATGGAGGAAAAACATCAATAACAAACTTGCAATGGAGATCTTCAATAGGAAATATAGTGGTAGTAATTGGATTTGTGATAAGTACTATGAGTTGGATTAGATTTTGATGCATCCAAGTACTCGAGGGAGTTTCACGATCAAGCATAAGAATGTTGCAAATCCCAGCAAACATTGGAAAGGTAGAATTTTAGAGTTCAAAGAAGTGTTTAATGGAACAAGTACAGTAACAGAAATGTTGATCCAACATGTTTATATGCACAAACGAATCTCTGTACATGATGAGAACTACATTGCAAATTATAAATAAAACATTAAGTTTTTAAATTTTATCATCATTTATTATTTTGCATCAGATTTTTTTTTTAAATCTTTGTGGTGTTCTAACTCAATCTTGTTTTATTGATAGCTCTATATCCACCAACTTTGCATGAATAGCAAAATGTGGAATGTTTGAGCAGCAAGATACATGTTTTCATGAAGATATAGGTTCTTTGATCTATGATAATAATTTTGCAAGTCAACTTGCAACTCAAAATATCTTTTTTTTATAATTCATTGAATGTAGTAGAAAGCCAAAGATTGCAACATGTACCATTGCCGCCACTGTCTAGTGGTGAATGGTTGATTGGTAGCTTGGAGTTGTGAGGAGCATGTAAATCCAAGATAAAATCTGACATCAATAGTACTATGAAACCCATCACAGGTTCCAAAGATGTACATCTTAGTTGGTTTATTCCATTCTCATTGTTTGCACATTTGTTTGGTTTTATATTATGTTCTGGAAGAAAACAAAGATTACTTATCAATGCAAGTGTCTTTACTACTTTGCATGGCTTGATTTAATTGGCATAGGTCTTGTTTAGATGAATTGTTGTATTAGTCGCATTTACTTACCATTATTTTTATTTTTATTATAGGTATTTCATCGCTAGACAAACTCTATGTATTTGCTTTTGATATAGAAGATGGCAACTTTTGTGAGGGGAGTGGATCAACTTGGATCAAGATACCCAAGATGAGACACATACAACTCTCATAGATGTGGTTATCTTGTGGAATGGTCATAATCCTTTTGTGGTCAGCGCAGAGAGCCATTGGTCCATTTCTTTTCTAAGACAAGAAATCCAATTAATGTCCAATGAGCCCCTCTACAACTTCTATTTCAAGTTAGATAATAGAAAAGTCAAGATTCGTAGTGAGCAATCCATGACATGTAAACAATGTGCTTTTTCACATATCTTTGAGATAGTGGAATCCTTGTAATTTTTTTAATAGAAAAAACGAATACAAAATTTTTTAAAACTTCTGAGTACTTTCAATTTTGATCATCTTAGTTTACTGTGATCCAAGCGTGCAATAATACATACTGTAATTAGTCAATCGTGCTGGTTAAAATCATAATTAAATTGCACGCTAGAGTTCTATAATCTATGCAATATTATCTTTGCATATAATGATATATTGTAGCTCATCTCTTCTTCTCATTTCTTAAATTTAAATATAAATTGGATCCAAAGGGAATTTGAAGGTCTTTTAGATTTATTTTCTTAAAATTTTTCTATATTTTTTCTAGTTAGACTTGAATATACTCCGTGATCCAAGTATATTCAAGGATATAATAATGTAGAATTAAGTGTTTGTCTATATTCAAGGATACTTTAGGGTTTTTAAAAAAATTATTTAAAACCTTAGATATATAAAAGCTATAACTCCAAACTCATTTTCACTTTCATTATCTACTTCCCTACACTTGTGCTCTCCTTCCTTCTCTCTTTGTGTGCCATTACTACCACTCCTGCCTTCACTGCATGGATTAGCTCCACAAACTTTGTACACATAGGAAACCAAATATACCCTAGGTTTTGCGTGACCTTGAGTCTAAAGAGCAAGCTTTTTGCCGTAGACCCTAGCTCTAGTATAGTGACATCATTTTGTGATATGAAAAACCCTCTCACTTACTCTATCCTCTGCACTCATGTGGGTCTCCATAGATTTCTTATATAGTTTACGTACCAAATCGAGCCATGAAAAGGTGATAAATCGAGCCCTAGTGCATGTAGGTCATCATCTTCACACTAGAGCAGTATCCACCTCATCCGAGGATCACACCACAATGGATCTCATCAAGCGTGATGTAGCATTTTCCATATATGTTTTGTGCACTGAGGTGTAAGAGGACAATGACAAAGACATCGGTGCACCCTCTCAGCCACAACAAGAGTATTTTGAGAGAGAGCTTGAGGAGATCGCACTTAATCTGAGCGTAGAGGCAGCATAGAGCTTAGCCATTGTGCACCCATCTCCCTGCACCTTGATGAGACATCGACAAGCGATGAGCCACCCCTCACTTGTCTCCATGCTATCACCATTGAGAGTGTGGAATATCTACTCATGAAATATTTATTAGAAATTTTGGAGCTAAAAAAATAACTATACTTTATCATGGTGCGTAATGCATCTAATGATTTTATAGATTTTGATATACAGGATACCCTAGCATATGTTGATGAGGTGGCTCAATATGATGGCATGAGTGTTGATGACATCTTTGCTATTGTGAGCATCCAAGAGTAGATTGAGGATTTGGAACCACATTATGAGATCTCAGATGTGAGGAGCTTAAGTGGTTGCAAGAAATCCTTTTTGGTCCTCAATCCGACTATACAGCACTTTCCTAGGAGAGAGACAAGGGTAGTCTAGTTGCAAGAGCAGCCCTAGGTGCTCCATTATAGCAGCAGATAGATGATGTAGAGAAGTTAATGTTATCACATTCGCATGCAAATTCACTAGTAGGTCCTCTAGGGCATTGGAACCTGATTGGAGAAAATCACAAAAAAATATTTGTCTAATACTTTGTTGATTTTTTGTACATTTGGATCTTTGAAATAAAGAAGAGGGTGGGAACAACCTCTTGGAAAATCCAAGAAATCACTGGATGGAAATATTTCATGGACCGGTTTACCAAGGGAGGGTGAAGAGTAAAGATCAATGGAGGAAGGTGAAGGGAAAATGTATAATGTGAAAAGAAAAGATATGAAATGGATTTGGAGCTATCCAAAAGGCATGTGAGGCTCATAATGGCATGACTTTGGAGCCTTATGATAATTCAACCAAATGGAACCCTTCTTGGAAGCATTAGTGAAAGAAAAATCAGGCACATGATTTTGTAAGATTTTTTAAAAATACTTCCACTCCAATCCAAAAAAACTTTTCAACATGAAAGTTGTAGCCATGAGCTGAAGTTTCGGTTGGTATTTTTTTATAATTTTTTGGACCTACAAGTCGGGAGATATGGCCAAAATGGTGGATGCCAACTTTTTCCAACTGCGGTGGAGACCACCTCCCAATTTTATACACACCCATACTTTCTTCCCCACACTTAACACTTCCATAAAACATCATTTATAAGACTCCCAACCCTTTCCCCTCTCTTCTCCTCTCTCTCAAGCTAATAAACCATTAGAATTCCCCTTCTTAATCACCCTCAAATCATCCTTAATTGTAATAGTAATGTATGAATTCTCACTACTCTCTCTCCATTATTGCTAGATATGATCTTATTTTATGAACATTCTCTATATTTTTTTATAGGAGAGCTCTTGGACTCAAGCTATGGGGGGGAGAATGGAGACAACTCACCTATGATGGAGCTTGATTAAGTACAAATTAGTCAACAAAACATATAGATGGAGCTTCCACATTGGTGGAACCACCTTAATGCAGCTTTGGTGGTGTTAAGTCCTATTCTATCTTAACCTCCTCCCTAAACAATCTCAAGGTCTATATAAAGAGGCCTTCTCCTTTGTAATTTGCAAGAAGAGAGAGAGCCAAGAGGCCTTCTTCAATCCTATTGAGCCTTCCCCATTCTCTCTCATGAGCTTATACAATTCCTCCCTTACTATAGCTTATGTATGCTCTACAATGTAATAAGCCCATGATATTGGTGTCCATATTGTGTATATTGGTCATGTCCCGAGGGTTTTCCATCTCTTAAGTTTATTGATTCATCTATTTTTTTGTAGTTCTCTCTCTCTCACTCACTCACTCTCTCCCTCTATTAGTTTTCCTCTCTTCTCCCTGATAGCCTCCAATTTTGTCATCAAAAAGGCTAAAAGATTTGGGATCTACATCGACAAGTTATTCACTTTATCAAAAATGTTTGTGCTATTGTATCTAAGTTGTACTTCATTGATATATATTTTTACCATTATAAATGCTTGGCTTGGAGCTATAAAAGCCATTGCATATGTTCTTTTATTTTAAAAACCTTAGGAATCTTGCCTAGAATACATGCAACACATAAGGGCTTCAACCTTAGTCTTTTTGTATGGTCAAAAATATTTGATTTAATAAAGGTTCAAAAGGGTGCAATTGGGGTTCTTGGGGAAAAGTGGTTGAGGAGGTTGGAGCACGGCAGATTGTGGTGCCTCTTTAACTTCTATCTTCCCTCTTTTCCAAACTCTCTTTGTCCATCCTTCTTCTTGCTCTACCTTTGTGCTGTAACTATGGATCTTGAGTGTGTAGAGGAAGAGGAGGAGCCTCCTGATCTTGTTTCTTGATTGGTGAGGGTGTGTCTTGAGTCTTTAGTGTGTGTGTATTCATGGCAAGAGAGGTGTGTTTGCAGGTTTCATGGTGAGGAGCAAAACTCCAAGCATATACTTTGCTGCTCGGTACCCTGGTTTTATGCTTTCTTGAGTGCTGGGTGAGAGCCAGTCATTTTTGGTTCCGTTGCCGGGACTGGGCTAGCCATGGATTCTGCAAAGTGAAGAGAAAGTGTTGAAGATCTTTGAAGCAGCAAGGAGCTACATGCAGATTTGTTTCTCACAAGCTCTATTTTACTAGCAACTCTGCAAATTGAGAATAAATTTTCTTGTGGATGAGGGGAGGAGGAAGAAAGAAGGGCCATCTTGGAGCAGAGGCTAGCAGAGATGAATGTGGAGAAGGAGATCGTACATCTTTGGAAATCCCCATTTCATGGATTTATAGTGGACTATTCTTTCCTTCACACTCTCCTCCAAATGGCGCCTTGCTTACGAAGATGGACAGCGCTGAAACTGTGTGCAATCTAGCGACCTCTAGCACAATGGGTCCTTCAGGAACTTTTGGGCTCATAACTTACAAGCATATGGATTCAGCGCAGAGAGCTCTAAAGGAGCCAAGAAAAAGAATTGATGGAAGGCACATAGCACAGAAGAAGAAACATGAAGAGATTCATACTACTGATTGAATAGGCGTCCTTCTTCTTCTCTTTGATTCGGTGATCAAAGCGCTTCATCATCATTTGGCCAGAGGGGAAGGTAACTGTAGCACTAGAGCTATGGGCCTCGACAAACACGAGAACAAGGCGCTCATCAAGTATGGCCTCTGCCCGAAGACATCTGGTTTCATGTTGACAAGTTATCTTCTGAGGCTGCACAAAGGCGACAATGACAGATCTTGGTAAACTTTGTTCCCTCCTCGCAGATAGTTTTTTTTTTGCTTTTATCAAAACCTTCAAACCCTAAGGTTAACCACTCTATGGCAGGAAGGAGTTCATATGCACCACATTAAAGAAAATCAAGCAACCAATGTTCTATTTCTGTCTTTTCTTTGAATAAGCCAAGCATTGAGTCACACGGGTGGGAGAACATTAAAGTTAAATCTGATGAAGTGGGAGTGCTACTTTGAAGATCTTTTGTGGGTTTTTCACCTTTTTGGTGTCAAATTGGTGGATTTTCAATGTTTCTTCTTCATGGAGATAGTGTGTCTCCCAAAATCAACGTATTGTGGTATTCATCCTTATCAGTGTATTAGTTAATGATGGGTGTTTGGAATTAAGACAAAATATTGATGTGAAGAGATAGTGGTTGTTGAAGAAGTGGACAAATGATCCATGGAAGTGTGAAGAAATGAGAAGAAGGATATGAAGTGTTTATTGAAGCTTACAATGGAAGTTTATTATGGTTCTTTGGTTCGCGGGAGCTCACCAATTTAAGTGTGGGAGGAATGATAGCCTCCAATTTTGTCATCAAAAAGGCTAAAAGATTTGGGATCTACATCGACAAGTTATTCACTTTATCAAAAATGTTTGTGCTATTGTATCTAAGTTGTACTTCATTGATATATATTTTTACCATTATAAATGCTTGGCTTGGAGCTATAAAAGCCATTGCATATGTTCTTTTATTTTAAAAACCTTAGGAATCTTGCCTAGAATACATGCAACACATAAGGGCTTCAACCTTAGTCTTTTTGTATGGTCAAAAATATTTGATTTAATAAAGGTTCAAAAGGGTGCAATTGGGGTTCTTGGGGAAAAGTGGTTGAGGAGGTTGGAGCACGGCAGATTGTGGTGCCTCTTTAACTTCTATCTTCCCTCTTTTCCAAACTCTCTTTGTCCATCCTTCTTCTTGCTCTACCTTTGTGCTGTAACTATGGATCTTGAGTGTGTAGAGGAAGAGGAGGAGCCTCCTGATCTTGTTTCTTGATTGGTGAGGGTGTGTCTTGAGTCTTTAGTGTGTGTGTATTCATGGCAAGAGAGGTGTGTTTGCAGGTTTCATGGTGAGGAGCAAAACTCCAAGCATATACTTTGCTGCTCGGTACCCTGGTTTTATGCTTTCTTGAGTGCTGGGTGAGAGCCAATCACTCCCTCACAATCTCCTCTCCCTCTTGCATAGCGTCCTAGTCCGCTCTTCCATGACTAGGTGGTGCCCTTACCTCATTCACTTTGTGGCAGAAGGGAGTTTGGCATAGTATAGAGGCTGCCATACCGAATTTCCTTTGTCATAAATTGGTGCCCCCACTGAGGAAATTCTCATCCATGCGGGACGATACAACACATGGTGGTGCATCCTCTACAACAAGTGCTCCAAGTAGCTCTTCTCCAACGCCTTCACCAACTCTTTTTGAAGTTGGTCGAAGTCCACAACTCCCACAATGGTCTCCCAAGGAAGCCCAAGAAAGGAAGTATGCCTATCGGATGATGGCATGTATGCGAGTAAAAGGTGTTCACCTTAGAAATTCCATTCTCTCACAACGGAAAAAATCATGTTGCCATCAATTGCTAGGTTCTCATAATTGTGGTGAGTGTTTTGCAAACAAAGTAAAGGCCCTTCTGGGAGGTCCTCGTCTCCAAATCATCAAATCCCTCTCTCTCTCTTTGGCCTAATCCACATCAAAGGAGGACACGTATGCGTGAACGGTGTGGAGTTTTGTAGAAGTGTAAAGTATGAAGACTACCTTCAACTGTTGTTAGCTCGAAGGTTGGGTGTGGTTGAAAAGGTGGCCATCACACCTTATGAAATATATGTCGTCGAGGATGGACACACTAAGGCAAGAACAATCACTGGTGAGCAAATTCTCCATATAGCAAAGTTGGTAGATTCCAGAAAGAAACACTCTGGGAAAAATCCTTCATAATTCAAGAAAGTGTATTCCCTCTACTCCCTTAAGTAGTTTCCACTCATTAATAATAATAATGGCCCGAATTTCTACACCTTCCACTATGTACAAAACATCCAAGTTAATGTATACATCAGTAGGAAGATTTTCTTCCAGCAGCGTCTTGTCATGTACTTTGGGGCTGAAAGATTAAGGGAGATTCTTGTATCACCAGAACCTATAATCTTCCCAATGCTAGACTACAATGCATCCTTCAATGTACATGTCTTTATCTTATTATAATAGTTTCTCATGAATCACCACGAGTTGTATGGACCTATCCGTCCACTTACTATGCAAACTGTGCGTATTGTAGCCAGCACAAAGCTTAGATTCCAAGGCATTATTAGAAGCATACTGGGGCCTAGACATCTTGTTGAAATCAATGCATCTGTGAACCCATTCATCCTTCCCCTCATAAAATACAACTTAAGTCTAGACGTGTTCATCTTTGTACTCTACTAAGGCAACATGGCATTTCCAAGCTTCTTTGGGCGCAATGGGAAAAATGCAGTGGATTTTTTGGACAACCTTGAGATGGCCTTCCTTGTCTCTGGGAGGGATGATGAAGCATTAAAGTTGAGGACTTTTCCTTTGGTGTTCAAGGAAGAAGCTAGAATGTGGTTCCAAACTCTAAATCCGGCCCAAAGAGCTGAATGGGAGGGATTGAAGGCAGCTTTCTTGCAGAGATTTCAACAAACTAACTCAGCTGAAGAGTTATGGCAACGGCTTTTGGCCCTCCATCAAAGTGATCCTTATGGTTATGCAACTTATGAGGAAGGGTTTTTGAAGCTTTGGGGGCAGTGGTCAGACTCACTAAACCCTGGAGAGAGAACTCCAAACTGCCTTCAAAAGGATCGATTTATCTCAGGTTTGTACCCCTTGCTCAAGGAAAAGGTAAAGGTGAAATTTCCAAACACTTTTGAAGATGCTTTGAGAATCACTAGGAAAAAGAATCAAAAGATTCTCTACCAAGCCCGCACCAGGCCTTGTTAGAGGTCAAGAAGACATGATCCAACAAATAAACAATATTACTGATCAATTAGAGGGTTTGAGAGTGAACCTTGTGCAATGTGCAAGAAGACCTATCGAGGGGAATGGTGGGAATCGACCACAAATGCCGCGACAAGCAAGGGAGATGTTGTGTTACAACTGTGGAGAAAATGGACATGGCATGTACAATTGTCCTCACCCTAGAAGATATGATCACCCTGCCAGAGGTCCTCGATAACAAGTAAGCCCTCCTCGTGCTAGGACTCAAGAGCAAGAGCAGTCACAACCTGCAATTTTACGACCACCTTATGTTCAAGCTAAAACCCCTGCTATTCAACCAAATATTAATGTCATAAAAATAGAGGAGGTGGTCAGGGATAGAAGGCTCCAAGAAGAAATAGCGAGAGGTAAGATGAAGGTAGATGTAGTAGAGACCATGCCTATCAAGTGGGTACGTGTCCAAACTGAGAAAAATCAATGAAGCAATCAATTAGGCAAGTACATCACGGGCACCTAGAGATGAAGGGAAAAAGAGAAAGACTCGAGCTAGGTATAAAATTGATATCTCCGACTTCCCTTTGGGTTCTCGGACACAACCTTATGATCTGGTAGCAGACGTGAGCTCTCAAGGGCAAAAAATTACTTGGCCACAACTACTTCATGTCTCTCCAAAGCTACAACGACAATGGTAAAAAATGGTAAGCACAAGGGCAAGGCAAGGTAAAATGGTTAGTGCAATCAAGGCATATGGCCTCAAAGATATAGTGCCTTTAGTGGAGGCTCAAATCAAAGGTCAACGGATTCGAAAAACATACATCGATAGTGGAGCAGAGGTTTGTGTCATGACAGAAAAGCTTATGCATCAATTAGGTTTAGAAGTAATGGAATCCTCAACCTTTAGGGCAAAGATGGCCAACAATGATGCGGTCACATGTGTGGATGTAGTGAAAGCTTTGAGAGTTTCTGTTTTTGGAATCACTGCAGCTGTGGATGTTTATGTGATGCCAATAAAGGGAGAAGGATATCCCCTCATCCTAGGGAGACCTTGACTTATGGGCATCGGAACTAGGCAAGATTGGGCAACAGGAGATCTGGAGTTGAGGCCACGTAAGGTGGGTGGCCACAATCAAAAGGTGGTTTACAACTTGAAGAGTGGGCGTCAAGAGAACCTTGAACTAGAAACGTCTGCTGATGAGTGGAGCTCAAGTGGATGTTCCTCATCGGTAGAAGAGGAAGAGAGTTCAAGTGGAGAGAGTGATAGCACTCTCGAAGTTATGGGTGTCACCTTAAAGGAACCTACCTCATCAGAAGACAACCCAAGAATCCAAGGAGAATATGTGTGGGATGCTAACCTAGAGAAGATGATATCCAAGGATATAAAGGATGAAGAAAGGGAGAGTTATGTGAATGTTCTCAAGAAGCATGCATCATTGTTTATTTCTGATTATACTCACATTACAGGTATCACTGCAGTGAAGCATCACATCCAACTCAAAGAAGGAAGCAAACCTATAGTACAAAGATTGAGAAGACTAGGAGTTGTGCAACAGGATGCACTGTTGACGGAGGTGAAGAGACTCTTGAATGCAGGATTCATATACCCAGTGGAAGATTCAGAATGGGTCTCCCCAGTAGTAGTGAGCCCAAAGAAAAATGGTAAGTGGCGAGTATGCATAGATTACAAGCCACTGAATGCTGCAACAAAGAGGGACCACTTCCCTCTCCCATTTCAGGATGAAATCTTGAATGAAGTAGCGGGACATGAGCGGTATACAGTGTGTGATGGCTACTCTGGCTACTTCCAGATTCGCATTGCAGAGGAGGATCAAAAGAAGACCACTTTCAACACACCATGGGGCTGTTTTGCCTTTCAGGTCATGCCCTTTGGTCTCACAAATGCCCCAGCAACCTTTCAACGATTCATGAATATGATATTCCAACCTTACTTTGGTAAGTCCATAAGGGTTTTCATAGATGACTTTTGTATTTACAACTCAAGGAACATACATCTACGCAAGGTTGATGAAGGATTTACTCGCTTAGCTAGGTTGGGTGGACAACTAAATAAGGATAAATGTCACATTGGGGAAAGCAAGGTTACACTACTAGGGCATGTAGTGCCAATTGAAGGAATTGAGGTAGATCCAAATAAGGTAGAAAAATTGCTAGCTCTACCTTCCCCAACCTCCATCAAACAATTAGTCTCCTTCTTACAAAAGCTAAGATATTTGGGTAGATTTATACACTTACTCTCTCAGGCCATATATCCCCTGCAGCAAACTGACACGCCAAGAAACACTTGTATGGAGTGAACAAAGTGAAGGACATTTTAAGGAGATAAAGAAAATGTTGGGGTCACTTTCTATAATCCTCCAGCCTTGTTGGGAAGAAACATTCTTTGTAAACCCTAGTGTGGGAGAAGAGGCCATTGGTGCTGCTCTCCTACAAAAAGATCCAAAAACATCCTTCATAAGGCCTGTGTATTTTGCCAGCCACCTCATGAAAGCCTCAGAGAAGGCTTACACCTCCATGGAACAACTAGTGTTGGCCCTCATGTTTGCAGTAACCAAATTTCGGCCATATTTGCTTCCAAAGAGATTTGTGATCATCACTGTGGAGGATATGTTTCCCTATGCACTACAACATATGGAAATCTCTGACAAAATAGCAAAGTGGGTGGTCCAACTTCAAGAGTTTGATTATATAGTGCAGGTTGAAAAAACAACTCGAGCATGCTTAGCTGATATTTTGACAAACAGGTGCTATGAGAAAAATCTCATGGTGAAAAGAAAGAAGCTTCCACCACCCCCATCCATAAAAACTCTTGTAGATGCTTATAGCCTCTACTTTGATGGTGCATACAAGAGAACTAAGGATAAGACAGCCGCATGCATCGTTGTTTTCTCTCCTTTAGGAGAGAAAATCTATGGTGAAGGAATCATCTTGGAAGGTGTCCACTCTAACAATGAGGCAAAATATCAAGCTTTAATTCATGGTCTTTGTTGGTGTCTTAGTAATTCAATCGAGAGGTTGAATGCTTTTGGAGACTCCATGCTATTGGTAAGGCAGATGCAAGGTACATGGGCATGCAAAAATACAAACCTCTCTAGTAAAATGAGAGAGGCAAAATCTCTTATGAGAAGATTTAGGGAGGCACAAGTGCATCATGTGCCAAGAGACCAGAACAAAGATGCCGACCATCTAGCATCATCAAAGATAAATGAGTCAATGGTGGGAGCAGTGGCTATCAAACCCCCACTTCGACAAGGCAAGGAAGACTTAGAAGATATTCTACATCTCTTAGAGCAAGGAGAAGCTCCCAAACACTTGACTAAGGGAGAAAGACAGTGGCTAGCTTGGAAGGCTACAAGATATCGCATGGTAAATGATAGTTTGTATTGTCTTGGTAAGGATGGTGTGCTTAGAAAAGTGCCTTCAAAATGGAAAATTGAAGAAATCTTAAAAGCTTGCCATGATGATGTGTGTGGAGGCCACTTTGCACACGACATCACAAGTAGAAAGGTTCTACAAGCCGGCTTTACTTGGCCCAGTCTACACAGAAATGTCAAATATTGGTGTCAAACATGTGAAGAATGTCAGAAATCAGGACCACAACGGCTCATAGCAGAACCCCAAACCCCAATCAAGGTCTATGGACCCTTTGAGAAGTGGGGAATTGATGCCATAGGGCCTCTACCACACACTCCATCAGGAAAAGAGTATATTATCATGGGGGTAGATTACATGACTAGATGGGCCGAGGCTATGCCAACTAGAAGAATCACCGCTAAGGAAGTGAGTAAATTCATCTTTGACCACATTTGTTGTAGGTTTGGTACCCCTCTTGAAATACTATCAGATAGAGGACCAGGGTTTAGAGCTAATAAGGTGGGTGAACTCATGCAAAAGCTAAATATTCAACGACGACACTCTACCCCTTACTATCCTCAATGCAATGGATTGGTGAAAAAGGTAAATGGAATGATTTGTAAAATCATCAGCAAACAGGTACATTCAAGGCCCCGGGATTGGGACAAGCACCTTAGTGGAGCTCTATGGACTTAGAAAACCTCCTTCAAAACCATGTTAGGGTTCACACCTTTTCATCTAGTTTATGGATAAGAGGCTCTTTTGCCTATTGAGATTAAATTAGCTAGCCTTCAGGTATTAGGTGGCACAGTAGCCTCTCAAAAGGAGAAGTTACATCAAATATTACTAGACCTAGAGAGGCTACAATTGGATCATGAAGAAGCCATCAACCACTACTCCTAGGAAGCTGAGAAGCGTAGAGAAAAGTTCAACAAGAAGCTAACAGATAAAAACATCAAGGAGGGATCTTTAGTGCTTCGATATGACAATCGATTTGATAAAAGAAAGGATGGCAAGTTTCTCTACCGGTGGGAGGGACCGTTTTGGGTCACAAAAAAATTCAACAATTTCTCCTACAAACTTCAAGACATTGAGGGAAAAGTGCACAAGACCAGGGTAAATGGATGTCGCTTAAAACACTATCACATCAGGGCGGGGTCAGCTCAAGATACCAAAGAGTGTCTAGAGGCATAAGTACCTCTAGCTAGGTTGGGGGGGGCTATATGATCCAAGAAAATCACAAAAAAATATTTGTCTAACACTTTGTTGATTTTTTGTACATTTGGAGCTTTGAAATAAAAAAGAGGGTGAGAACAACCTCTTAGGAAATCCAAGAAATCACTGGATGAAAATATTTCATGGACCGGTTTACCAAGGGGGGGTGAAGAGTAAAGATCAATGGAGGAAGGTGAAGGGAAAATGTATAATGTGAAAAGAAAATATATGAAATGGATTTGGAGCCATCCAAAGGGCATGTGAGGCTCATAATGTCATGACTTTGGAGCCTTATGATAATTCAACCAAATGGGACCGTTCTTGGAAGCATTAGTGGAAGAAAAATCAGGCACATGATTTTGTAAGATTTTTTAAAAATACTTCCACTCCAATCCAAAAAAACTTTTCAACATGAAAGTTGTAGCCATGAGCTAAAGTTTTGGTTGGTATTTTTTTATAATTTTTTGGACCTACGAGTCGGGAGATATAGCCAAAATGGTGGATGCTAACTTTTTCCAACTGCGGTGGAGACCACCTCCCAATTTTATACACATCCATACTTTCTTCCCCACACTTAACACTTCCATAAAACATCATTCATAAGACTCCCAACCCTTTTCCCTCTCTTCTCCTCTCTCTCAAGCTAATAAACCATTAGAATTCCCCTCCTAAATCACCCTCAAATTATCCTTAATTGTAATAGTAATGTATGAATTCTCACTACTCTCTCTCCATTATTGCTAGACATGATCTTATTTTATGAACATTCTCTATATTTTTTTATAGGAGAGCTCTTGGACTCAAGCTATGGGGGGGAGAATGGAGACAACTCACCTATGATGGAGCTTGATCAAGTACAAATTGGTCAACAAAATACATAGATGGAGCTTCCACATTGGTGGAACTGCCTTAATGTAGCTTTGGTGGTGTTAAGTCCTATTCTATCTTAACCTCCTCCCTAAACACCCTCAAGGCCTATATAAAGAGGCCTTCTCCTTTGTAATTTGCAAGAAGAGAGAGAGTCAAGAGGCCTTCTTCAGCCCTATTGAGCCTTTCCCATTCTCTCTCATGAGCTTATGCAATTCCTTCCCTTACTATAGCTTATGTATGCTCTACAATGTAATAAGCCCATGATATTGGTGTCCATATTGTGTATATTGGTTATGTCCCAATAGTTCTCCATCTCTTAAGTTTATTGATTCATCTATTCTTTTGTAGTTCTCTCTCTCTCTCACTCTCTCCCTCTCTTAGTTTTCCTCTTTTCTCTCTCACAATCTCCTCTCCCTCTTGCATAGCGTCCTAGTCCGCTCTTCCATGAATAGGTGGTGCCCTTACCTCATTCACTTTGTGGCAGAAGGGAGTTTGGCATACTATAGAGGTTGCCATACTGAATTTCCTTCGTCTGAACCATTGGGGCAAATTTTTGTTGGGATCAAGTCCCCAAAGCAGCCATGGCTAAAGGCTTGTGTATGGGGGCCCAAAAATTTTTTCTATTGTGGCCCGTGGCATGGTTACTGGTGTTCAAGACCCCAATGTCATTAGGCAGGAACTACTAGGGCAAAATGTGTTGCTGTCTATGATAAAAAATAGCTCTAACCATGGGGAGTGTAGCTTGAAGAAACCTAGGAGAGAGAGTAGATATACTTATTTCAAAATGATATCTCATCACCAATGTATTGCACTTTGTAATCGTCTCTTGAAGTAATGAAAACTGATGTTTGTTGGATTTGCGTACAATGTAGCTTGTCATACGTGTCATTTATTATTATATTTTACTTGAATATTATGTTTATTTGTCAGATTTATACACAACACAATTCATATCCTAAATTTAATATGCAGTGCTTTATCGAGTTTGTACGCAAAATGTATTTGTTCGAATATATGTAACTTGTTTGCATTATAACTTCGTCATATGACCTCCAAATATAGTCATCCGAGTACTCAAAACAATCGGAACATATGTGATTGACAAGCTTGCGTGGGCAGAATTGCAAAAATCCATTAAAAATATGTAAAAATAAATATTTTCATAAATTACATCACTTTTCTCTATCTTTTATCTTGGATGACTTATTCCCTTCAAAATAAGTTACAGTATATGTTTGGATCCATCTAAAGTGGGAATTAAGTCATCTAAACATGATATTAGAGATTTTAGACTATTCTAGTAAACCAATTCTGCTTCCTATAAATTCTGTAGAGATTTTGCAGTTTTTCCATGTGTGGATGTATATTCATAAGATTTTACATGGAATACTTTACAACCAGGGTTTTACAAAATCTCTTTGGAAGCTACATTCCATATATGTTTAAGTAGTGCACCCCTATCATTGTTGATCTTTGCGAGGACTATCCTTCAATTGCCTGAAGAACCTCACTATTTGCAGACAATGACTCTTCTTGCATGTAGTGCTGCATAGATCGAGTCTCTAAACAAGTCGATAAGGTAAGCTTCAGCAACTTCTTGTAATGCAAGGAGGGCATGGGCAGTCCAACGATCGGGTTGTTTTAAGCGTGATCCATCTGGGAAGTGCCTCGTGCTATTCTTAATCTGTATGCCGTCCATAATCTCCAGCACTAGCTTCTAGAATGAAGCCTTTGGTATCAGGAGGTGTGTGGTATTTTGGTAATGGCAGATCTCACAAAGAGCCAATGTGTGTAGCCTCCATTGGTGCTTACAATGTGCTGGTGTGGTGGTGGTGGTGGTGGATCTAGGAGAGGTGGCCTACGCATGGGATTTCTACAAGGGGTGTCTCCGGGTTGCTTGCTTGGTGTGCGCCATGTCTTCTAGGCAAGAAAACTCAAAAGTCAAAAGTGAAATGTGTAAAATTAGGTGAAACTTTAAACTTATAGCCAAACTTTTTAAAAACCCTTAAACTTGAATTAATGTATCCAAGCTTTGGAAAAATATGACCAGTGATCTGATTGACGTGAAATTTTACATGTGGACTCCTCTATGACACATTAGCTAGCCAAAAAAAAATTGGCCCCATCAATATCCTCTGGGACACCTGTTCGGAGGCTTGCAGTTGGAGTGCTAGCATCTGGGACCTTGAATCCACAGATTCAGGGCCCCAAACACGAGCCTTCATCAAACAGGTATCCCTGTTGAGACTTCAAGCTCAACTGCTCATATGTATGTATGTGTGACCAACATTACCTACAATTGTGTCGAGTTGTACTCATGTATGGGACATTAAATAAGTCAATGTTGACCTAACCACAGTTAGTCATGTTTAGTGGTAACCTAGTTGTACTATCTCTTTTATGTTAGTAGAGATTGAATAATGAAGAAGAATGAGATGAGCTGACTGTTCACTTTTTGGCTCCATTCTGTCTTTCTTAACTTTGAACATGGTATCAAAGCCAACATGAATGGGCTCTTTCAAGCATGGCATTGAAGGAATCTAGATCTAGAGCTTGAAGATAAGAGTTTCTGCTGAAGAAGAAAGGTTGTCATTGTTCCTATCAAGGTATGCGTCAGGGTTTATGCTTTTTGCTTGTGCAAGATCTTGCTATGGCTTATTTGGGAGCTTCATTAGGCTTCACATTATATGAGTGGCCATTTGACATCAAAGGCATCAGATCTAAACAAAACATCATCAAAGGAGACTATGCCTGCAAGCCTTTTTTTTTTTACAAAAGCCATATCTTGCTACAGTAATGGATTTTGGAGAAATGACCCACTAGACTTAAATGTTTCAACATGGTCTACAAGGTTGCAAGATCAAGTTTTTTTTAATTCTTCACAAATTTTGAGATATTTGGCATAGACATGTGCAGACTGGTTGTTTAGTATTATAGTAAACAACAGTAGTTCCAAGGCACTAGTCGCTTTCATCCTAACAATGTATATGCCCTTATTCTCATGCATTTGAGCATGGTTTTGGAGTGTCAAATGCCCAGCTTTGGAAGGTTTTAATAGGTTGGAAATATGTCCTGAACTATGGATAACAAGCATCTATTACTTCTTGAAGCAATCTATGACATTGGATAGTATCTGTGGATCTGATTATGGGCATATGTATGTTGGATGTTGTATGAACTGAAAAGAGCATTGAATGCTGACTTTTGGAGCTAAAAATCAACTGCATTGACATGATTATCGGATGTATATGAACAATGTAGGAGTTATATGACATTGGTTCCTTGAAGACAGGGCATGTATGAATGTTGGTATGATCATATCTTGGTTTCTACATATATTGGCATATGCATGCTATGATTTGGGAATTTTTTGAGCTTGGATTGCCCTTTTTTTGGCTGCGTATTGGTTGATTTTTATCATTCAAAAATATATTTAGCATTTTTACTTGTTGTACATGTACTACACTGTGCCCGAAGAAAGGTCATGTATGGAATCCCGCATATAGTGGCAAATATCTAAGATGTTTTGGGACATGTTTGACACATAAATATCTTTGTTTTGATTGAGAAAAGGCTGCTAGTCATTTACTGGTTATTGATTGCAAACTCTATGTTTCTCTATTATCAGTAAGATTGAATGTACATATGGTATGCAGCAACTACATGCTCAATGAACTGGTTGATGTACCTACATGCTGTGCCACTTGATTGTGGATGTATCTGACATGTTTGTGGGCTGAAATACTATGATTTTAGCAAGGATTTTGTTGCAAAAAACTATCATAAAAGTTTAAGTCTGAAATCGATCAATAAGACAGCTTGGTTTGCGAGGAGTTAGGCATTGTCTCCTACAATATGGCAAATGCTCATGGCACTGATAACATTACCCAAATTGTCGATGATAAGCTTGATAACAAGAACTTTGCACTATGGAAGTTCAAGATGTAAAATTTTTTGATTACCAGAGGATATTGGGATTTATGCACAAGGACTGAAGCTAAACTCAAATTACCTGAATGGAATCCAACACAAGATTAGCGAAGAGCTCACCGACAGTGGTCGAAAAGAGTTAGGAAAGTACTACATTGGTTCTCTTTGTGCATTTCTGATTCAATGGCTATGCAGATTACCAATTGTCATTCCCCAAAAGATGCTTGGGATATACTCATGAAAAATTATGGTAATGTCACTCATGCAAGGAAGATACTGCTTAAGCAATAATTTAATAATATGTCCAGAAATGGTAGGACATTCAAGCATACACGACAGAGATAAAGAACATAGCCAACCAGCTGGCTACTATTGGGTCTAGTGTTTTAGAGGATGATATGATTTCAATGATATTGAATGGCTTGGCAAGGAGTCCAAGGCATTTGATACTTCTATTTCTATAAGAGTAGAACAACCTGATTGGGATGAACTACTTACATTACTACTGCATGAAGAAGTAAGGCTTAGTCTTAACACAAGTTTTAGTTCATCTCAAGGTAGAGACATTGTTATCTACTCTAGCCGGCAGAGATGGCAGAGGCCATGGTTCTTTTTGAGGTTGATGAGACACTCAAAATACCTATGGATAGCATCAACTGAATGCATGGAATAGCTCAAATATGTAGAGCCAACTATGGCTTTAGAGGCAAAGAGAGATTACCTAGAGGTAGAGGTGGTGGATCCTAGCAATCAAATGAGCAATCCAACAAGGACAAAGACTGTCATTATTGTAGCAAATATGGGCATATTGCCAAAGATTGTCATAAGAAGAAAGCACACATAAAAGAAAAAGGCAGACAACATGGAAATTATGCATCTTCCAGAGATGCCCAAGATGATCAGGGAGACAAGTTGTTGCTATGTAGCATGTATCAAAGAATGTGCCTAAGCAAGGCAAAGATGAGAAATGCTACATAGATTCAAGGGCCTCTAATCATATGACACCCCACTGAGAATGGTTTGATGAGTTGGTTGTAGGTTCTCATGGATATGTTTACACTAGGGATGATACCCAGCATGATATTCAGCCACACATGAGTACACTACACATCAGTACACAATGCTAATCTCTCTTCAGTACTATGCTATAAGATATATTCATCTTCAAGAGTCTCTACACTACACATCTCATTCTTCATTATTCAATCTCTATTAACATAAAAGAGATAATCTATCTCTTTTATGTTAGTAGAGATTGAATAAAAGAGATAGATTATCTCTTTTATGTTAGTAGAGATTGAATAATGAAGAATGAGATGTGTAGTGTAGAGACTCTTGAAGATGAATATATCTTATAGCATAGTACTGAAGAGAGAGATTGCTTGTAGTAGGGTAGAGAATGTTGTAGATAGAGATTATTTGATTTCAGTAAATGGTATCAAAACCACTTCTGAGATTACTTGTACAGGGTAGAGAGTGTTGTAGATAGTACTAAGTGCTGCTTCAAAAGAATTTGTATGCAAGAAACCATATTTTGGGGGGAAGGAGAAGAGTACACAAAATTTGGGACAAAACTAGAGCTTTGAGAGAGAATGAAAAAATGCCCATAAATAGACATATACTTGTCCAAAAAAGATAAAAATTTACAAGAAAACTCTCAAATCAAAAGGTGTCTATGGGCAAAAAATAATCGTAAAATATGATATGTACGTCATTTTATATCTTTTTTACTTTTTGTCCTTTTATGAAGTGATAATGAGAATTATTCTAATATATTTTAATGTTGAAAAGTCATGATGGTGTTGAAGAGTCATATATTAATGATTCACTCCGTTTTTAGAGAAAATAGAATTGTATTTTTTTAGTTATGAGGATTTTGAGAAAAAGTGGCATTATCCTATAGTTTGGGAATAAAATAATAGGTGAAATCTATTGAACATACAAATAAAAGATTTTCTTGATTGTAGAAGATCTCTTATTATAATATTATTTTGGAATCTCTTTTTAGAGAGAGAGGTGAGAGAAACCCCTTAAGGGGCAAAAAAGAGAGTCCATATTTCTCTTAATGAGGGGTGTTTGAACAATTGGATCCAATTCAGAATTGGCACTAGCCCCTAATGTACTTGTAGAGGAAACATATTCAAGAGCAAAGTCTCAAAGTGCTGCTTGAAACTTTAGTTCATCAATCTACATCTCTACTTTTGTCTACACTCCATCAACCTATACTTCAACTTCTACCTCATACAAAACTCATTGAGTTTCTCCTCTCAAATGCTCCTTGAATTAAGAAGCTCTTACTCTTGTTACAATCCAATCCCCTTGCTAAGGATATTGCCATGACATAAATTCTACAATCCCAAAGTAAAAACGTACAAGTGGGGAGAGAGGTTAAGAACCTAAAGTACACACATAAAAGTAATGGAGACTTGGGCACACAGAGAGATGGGGCTGAGATCTTCTTTTTTCTTCTTCTTGCATACAAAATAACTAAGTCTATAACATGATAAAAGACTAAGATGAAAGTACCACAAGGTATGTACACATGGTCACTAAGTGTGAACCCATTAAGAAAAGAAGAGGTAACACAATGAATGTGCCATAACCAAGGATGGACTACATGGATGTAGTCTAGCTATAGAATCACTAGTGTATCCTCATGTCGAACACCTAGCACACCGGTGAATAATGTCCTCCCACATCACTAAGGTGGCACGCAATGGATACTAGCTCATGTAGAGTTCAACATCTCAACACTCGCCCTAAGCTCAACATTGTGAACTCCAAGCATAGTCTTGAAGCATTGAAGCTTCTTAGCACCCAAGACCTTGGTGAAAATGTTAGCAGGAGCTTAATCCTCTATGCTGACATAAAACAAGTCAATATTACCTACTAGAATCTACTTCTGAATGAAATGGTAATGGAGCTCTATGTGCTTGGTTTGTGCATGATACATTGGATTCCTAGCCAATTGAATGTCATTAAGGTTATCATAGTAGATGATAACCTTCTTGGCCTCCTGCATTCCCAAATCACCAAGTAGCTTGCGTAACCAAGCTACCTCACATGTTATAATTGCAACACCTCTGTACTTTGCCTCCGTACTAGACAAGGAAACTTTCGACTGTTTCTTATTGCTCTAAGTAAGTACAACACTTATAAATGAAAACATAAAACAACTAGTAGATCTCATGTTTGAAATACTACTAGCCCAATTTGCATCTATGTAACCATGCAAATCCAATGGTACACCTATACCATAGAATAAAGCATAGTCCAACATGGACTTGACATAGTGCAATGTGTGCTACACCGTATCCAAATGTGGCTTTTGTGGAACCTACATAATCTGACTCTCTAAACCAATCGTGCAATTTAGGTTTGGCCTTGTGATCATCAAATATATAAGGCTGCCCACACAATCTTTTGATACATAGTGATATCCTCAAATAAGTCAGTCTTATGTGTACTAAGCTTAGTATTAACATCCAAACATATAGAGATAGGCTTACAATCAGCCATACCATACTTCTTCAACATATCCAATGCATATTGTATTTGTGACAACCACATATCCTTGGGAGTCTTGATTATCTCTATGTTGAGAAAATAGTGTAGCTCTCCCAAATCCTTTATCTCAAATTTAACCTTGAGGAGACCCTTCACATGGCTAATCTCTGTCTCACTATCACCCACAATGATCAAATCATCCACATATATACTAATGACCACAATACCTACATCACTCTCACATACATAGAGTGAGTGATCAACATGTGCTCTACGAAATCCAATTTACTTACTTTAGCCCATACAAGGTTTTATGAAGACTGCATACATAATTAGGATGACTCTCATTATAACTAGGTGTGGTTGCTCCACATTGGTGCATAGATCGGATGCCGTAAGCGCACGTAGTGAGCGTCAGAAGGTCCCCAAGAACAAAAGAACTCTACTTTTTGCACACAAATCAATGTAAGAAGCTTGCACGACATGAACAAGAGACCAATTGGGTGCAATCTCCCCCATGCCTTGTGTGAGCGCTCCACAAAGCATGTATTTTATGTATTAATCATCTTCAAGCTCAAATAATAACCCAAATTACAAAATAGCACGCTTTTGGCTTTTGAGTTTGCTTTTGTGCCAAATAGAGAATAAAGTTAATGGGCGGGCACCCAAGAAGTCAAGCATACCCAATACAATATCCAAATACAAATATCTAAATCGTGCACCCATGCGCATACAAAAATAATAAATAAATATCAAACGCCTTGATAAATAGGCACGACAAAATATAGGCGACATGCCTAAGATATGCGCCCATCAAAATATTGGCGATAACTTTGAATACACACTATCCTCCAATGCTTTCCACCGCCACTGCTGCTATCTCTACACATCAACTGAAGCATTCACAATCGTTAGTAAAATAATACAATTAAATTGACAAAAGTGAATACCTAGCAATCTTCAGCTAAATAAATCAATTGGTTAGAAATCAATCCTAACCTTAATTTATCACGAGTGCGCACTCTAAACTCATAAACGTTTATTAATTTAAATATGTATTTTGCACAATCACCCGCTATGGAATCACCCATGTACACACTAAATTAACAAAACGCCCGAAAAGGATAGGCGTCCCCATCGACTTCTCGCACAAAGAATCCATTTTGTGTATGAGCCCCGGTAATAAAAGTTTACGGAATCCACCTTAAAACCTCACGGAATCCACCGTGAAATATCCCTCCTGGCATCATACCCCTGGGGTGGGATAGCAATTGTCCTCAATTGCTATTAGCTCAATGTGGAGTTAACAGAGTGGGGAAAACATTTAAGTCTCTAGCGTGCATCCATTGGGCCTCTTCAACAGGATGGTTTTTAAACTTGACCAAATATCTAGAATATCTACGGCCAGTTCTAGTGGTCATAAAGTCAGTATCTATAATAGTTTCAGGCTCAAGGATTTCAGTCTCTTCAGCTAACAAAGGTGGGTTTTCATAGACAGGGTGTACAGGTAATTCGACTCTAAAGGGTCGTAATAAACTAATATGGAAGGTGTTGTAAATTTTCCAATGTGGTGATAGTTTTAGTTTAAATGCATTGTCATTGATTTTGTGTATGATCTTGAATTGTCCATAGAAGGTGTTGTGAATATGGAAGGTGTTATGAATTTTCCAATGTGATGGTAGTTCTAGTTTAAATGCATTGTCATTGATTTTGTGTATGATCTTGAATGGTCCATAGAATCTAGGTGCTAATTTCACTACTGGGTGTTTATCTACACTTTGTAATCTATGTTTTTCTATATGTAACCAAACATAATCATCAACTTTGAAATTCATGGCCTATATTTTCTTACTTGCTTGCTTTGTATATGATTGCTGGGCTCTGACAATCATATCTTTAACTTCATCAAAAATAGTAGCGTGCATGTTAGCAATATCATCAGCGCTTTGAATTTTATTTGATAATGATGCAACAGGTGTAGACAATCTACAACCATAAATAACTTCAAATGGTGCTTTCTTTGTAGCTATGTGTGGTGTATTGTTATATGCAAACTGAAGTAAATGTAGATGTGTATCCCATGTGTGTGGTTTAGAAATAGTGTAAGCACGTAAAAGATCTAAAATAGTACTGTTTATAGCTTCTATTTGACCATTAGTTTTAAGATGAAATGCAGATGAAAAATCAATCTTTGTTCCTAAGTTAGCAAACAAAGTAATCCAAAAATTATTGCAAAATCTAGAATCACGATCAGAAATAATAACTTTTGGTGAACCATGATTAATAAACACAATTTTCAAAAACAACTGAGCTGCTTGAGATGTAGTTAAAGTTTTCTTGCATGGAATGAAATATGCTTGTTTGCTAAACCTGTCTACAACAGTCCAAATTATATCATGGTTAGCTTTAGTGTTAGGTAAACCAATGATAAAATCCATAGAAATCTGTTCCCATGGTCGTGATGGAATAGATAGTGGCATTAGTAAACCATATTGTTTACCATGGTGTCTTTTAATTCTTTGACAAACTAAACATTCAAAAACAAAGTTAGATATATCAATGTCCATATGTGGCCAATAAAAATCTTCAGTCAATGTACGCAAAGTAGATATAATACCTCTATGACCTTGATATGGAGAACAATGAATCTCATTCAAAACAAAAGATCTAAATGGAACTATAACACATAATCTCTTTTCATAAAACATGAATCCATTATTGTAAGACAGTGAATCAATAGGAATCCAATTATTTGCAACTAATTTATTCCAATCAGCTTGAAAAGTAAGATCCTGATTATAAGTATCTTTCATAGGGATAAGGGAATTAAATGATATCACAGAAATTTAATGAATCGTTGGTCTTTTACTTAAAGCATCGGCTACTACATTCTCTTTTCCTGGTTGATATTGTATAAGGGGATGAAAACTTTGAATGAAAGCTGCCCATTTGATATGTCGGTCAGATATTTGGGGTTGACTAAGGAGATGTCTAATGCTTTGTTGGTCAGTCTTAATCATAAATTCAGAACCCATTAAGTAATGTTTCCATTGACGTAAAGCTTGTACTACAGCTAGCAATTCTTTATCATATGTAGAATATTTAAGTTCAGATGGTTTCAGTTTACAGCTAGAGTAGGCTATGGGATGATTATCTTGCATAAGTACAGCTCCTATTCCAGATCCACTAGCATCAGTAACTACTAAAAATAATGGTCTATTGAAATCAAGTAGTTGTAATACATGAGCATGGGTTAATGCATGTTTCAATAAATCAAAAGATTTTTGTTGATTATCAGTCCAGTTATAAACAATACCCTTCTTTAAAAGTTTAGTCAAAGGTAAAGCAAGTAATGAAAAATTTCGCACAAACTTTCTGTAAAAACTAGCAAGACCTAGAAAAGAACGTAACTCATGCACATTTTTGGGTATGGGCCAATTTAAAATTGCTTTTATCTTTTTAGGGTCAACCTAAATATCTTCTGATGAAACAATATGATCTAGATATTCAATTTCTGTTTGAAAGAATTCACTCTTTTTTGGATTAGCATACAATTGATTATCTTTTAACAACTTGAAAACTAAAGGCAGATGTTCATAATGCTCATTCTCATTTTTACTGAATACCAATATATCATCAAAGAATACTATAACACAATGCTGATATTTCAAAAATATGCGATTCATCATGTGACTAAATGTAGCAGGTACATTAGTTAGACCAAAAGGCATCACTAGAAACTCATAGTGTCCAAATTGTGTTCTAAATGCAGTTTTGAATATATCAGATTTATCCAATCTCACTTGATGATAACCAGATTTAAGATCTTACTAAATATGGCAAAACCTTATAGTTTATCCATAAGATCATCTACCCTAGGAATTGGATATCTATTCTTAACAGTAATTTTATTCAGGGCATGATAATCAATGCACATGCGATAAGTATTATTCTTCTTCTTTACCAGTAAAACAAGTGCACCAAATGGATAACTACTAGGTCTAATTAATCCTCTGTTTAGCAATTCCTCTACTTGATTTTGAATTTCTTTTTGTTCAATTTGGTTATGCCTATAGGGTGCTTTGCATGGTGGTTGTGTACCATCAATTAAATCTGGTTTGTGATCTTCACGTCGTGAAGGTGGTAGTCCAGGTGGTAAATCATCAGCAAAACAATCTTTAAATTGAGCAAGAAATTGTGTATGCCTAGGATACATATGTTTTTCTTTAGCTTGAAGTTCATTCACCCAAATTAAATAAGATTTGCTACTTTTACATAATACACGTTTAGCTTGAGTATAAGCAGTGGGAAATTATTGGAAGCATGCATACCATGCAATGTGATTTGTTTTCCTTGAAAATAAATTTTAATTGAATGCACGGAATAATCTATGTCAGGATTATACTGATGACGTCAAGGCATACCTAAGATAATATCAGTAGACTGCAAAGGTACAACTAGGAAATTCCTTCGTTCAGTATATTCACCAATTTTAATTTCTAAGTTATGCACCTCTTGTGTTCCATTATATCTTGTGCCTAAGAATGCTGCTTTAATGCGATAATGTGTAGAAACAATTTGTAAATTCAATTCTTTCACTAACTTTGCAGAAATAAAATCATGTGTACTACCATCATCATGCAAAATAATCTTTTCTTTACCATGCACTAAACATTTCATTGTCAACAAAGAATGTGGAGTTGGCATACCTAGCAAAGTATCCAAAGTAGTAGCAATGTCGTCATCAACTTCTGTAAAGTCAGGCATTTCCTCACGTTCTTCATCTTCTATTGCTCCAAGATAATTGATATGGACAGGTGGCTTTTTCGATTGACAATTGGCTGCTAGATGTCCAGATTGATGGCATTTGTAACAAACTCTAGGTTTGGCTTTAGATACATTGTTGGCAATGGCAGGAAGTCTAGGAATATTGGGATTTGGCTGTGATGATGGCTTAGGGTTTGGATTGGTCTTTGATGGCAAAGCAGGTGGTCGTGTCCAAGACTTACGGAATGACGATGGAAGAAAAAGACTTTGATTGAATATTCTAAAATTTGAATTGAATTGCTTGGAACCATAGTTACCATTAGTTTGAAATTGTCGTGGACTCTTGTCTCTTCCTCGTATCTTATCTTCAGTGTCTTGAGCCAAGGAAATTGCATCTTCAAGGGTTGTTGGCTTGAACATATTGACTTCAGCATAGTAATGTCCAAGTAAGCCAGACATAAACTTGCATTTGTGAGTCGCTTCAGGTACATCTTTGAGCATGCGTAGTTGCAATAGGGCATTCTAAAAATGTTCAGTGTATTGGAAAATAGATTCACGATCTCTTTACTATAGAAGATCCCATTGCTTTATGGCTTTTTCATGGAATTGAGGAGGAAGGAAATCCTGCAAAAACTTCTTTTGGAAAATCTCCCAGGTAGTGGGACAATCAATGCTCTTGCAAACCATAGTCCACCATAGAGATGCTCGATCGACTAAATGATTAGTGACACATTTAATTTTGTCTTTCTCAGCATATGTCTCTTTATGAAAGTAATCATCAAACTGACTGATAAATGCAAGTACAGTCTTTCCATCTCGAGATCCATTGAAAGTACGAAATTTGAAGTTTCTTTTACTTATCTTTGTTTCTTTGCGGATGGATTGGGCTTCGAGCGTCGCATCGATGGTACTTCGTATAAGATCTTCGGGTTGCGGTCCGACCATCTTTGTCGGTAGTAGATCGTTGTAAATTAGCCAATTGAACTTGCAAAGCTTGTCAGGCTCTTCGTTCTTCATCAAGCTGCATCATAATCAAATCCAATTTTTGTTTCATCATTGGCTCGGGAAGATCGCCTTCAGCCATAAAATCGTCCATATTTTGTTCCGTCATCCTGTAAAATCCAAAAGACCTCACACTCTCAAAATCTGATTAGCAGGATGAGCGTAGCTCAAAGTCAGGAATACAAGGCTTATATATTTTTGTTTGGCTTTTATGGTCTTTGTCTTTTGCGGTTGCGGTATTCGTTATCTTCGTAGAAGTTGTGTATAATCTTCGTATGACCTTCTGCGTATGAACTTCTGCGGTTGTTGAAACTGGTTCAGCAAGTCTGCAAATAGGAACAGGGTCTTCCAGAGAGCAATAAACGAACTCTGTGCTTTTGCGTAGGAACAGTCTTTATGGGAGTAATTGAGATAAGTCTATTTTGACTTCTGTGGACTTGCAAGACTTGCAGAAGTAATAGAACTTGCAGAACTTAGATGATTAAGCTTTTGTAAAGCTTAAGTGACTTAGACTTAAGAAGATTGAACCTGACTATCGACGAATTTTGAGGGGGGGCGTTTTTCACGCCACCGATTCCGTTGTCAGCATGCCGCTGTACTAATTCATCGAATTCATTGAAGTACGCTTTATAAAGCTTACTATTAAGCTTACTAAGCTTTATTTTAAAGCTTTTTGAACTTTTGGTTATGGATGAAGCTTACTGTGTTCTCTATGGAATTGGGCAATTAGCGACGCCGATTAGCGACGGCAGATATCGGCATCGCTATTGGCATCGCGACTCGCGATGCAAATAGCAACACCGCAGGAAAAAAAACGCGGCCGAAACCCGAGCGCCGTTTTCATTTCTTTTGCTTCGACTTTTGAGAGCGAGAGCGAGGGAGAGAGCGAAGGCTTTGTGAGAGAATAAGAGGAAGAAGACTTGCTGCCACCGCCGCCGCCACCACCGCTACCGCCGTTGTTCGCGAAGGAGAGGAGGAGCCCTCATTGCAAAGAGAAGCCGCCCCATGCTCGCAATATCTCATTGGTGAGTCTCCCTCTCTCTTTCTTTTGCTTGTTGAAGGTTTAAATCGTTCTCTTTTGCTTGTTTAGGAGAGGAAATGAAAGAGAAGAAGAGGGAGAGGGAGAGAGAGGGAGAGGGAGAGAAAGAGAGGGAGGGGGAGAGGGAGAGGGAGAGGGAGAGGGAGAGAAAGAGAAAGAGAAAGAGAAAGAGAGGGAGAGTGCATTCTCTCTCTCTCTCTCCCTTTTGCTTGTTTAATGTTTAAATCACTTTCTTTTTTGCTTGTTTAGGAGAGGAAACGAGAGAGTAAGAGAGAAAGAGAGGGAGAGGGAGAGGGAGAGGGAGAGAAAGAGAAAGAGAGGGAGGGGGAGGAAATGAGAGAGGGAGAGAAAGAGAAAGAGAGGGAGAAGGAGGGAGAGTGCATTCTCTCTCTCCCTCTCCCTTTTGCTTGTTTAATGTTTAAATCACTTTATTTTTTGCTTGTTTAGGAGAGGAAATGAGAGAGAAAGAGAGCGAGAGGGAGAGAGAGGGGAAGGAAATGAGAGAGGGATAGAAAGAGAAAGAGAGGGAGAGTGCATTGTATCTCTCTCTCTCCCTTTTGCTTGGAGGATGTTTAAATCACTTTATTTTTTGCTTGGTTAGGAAATGAGAGAGAAAGAGAGATAGAGAGGGAGAGGGAGAAAAAGAGAAAGAGAGGGAGAGGGAGAGGGAGGGGAAGGAAATGAGAGAGGGAGAGAAAGAGAACGAGAGGGAGAGGGAGAGGGTGAGAGAGAGAGTGTGCATTCTCTCTCTCACAACGGGTTTGGTTGTTTGTTGTTTGAATCACTTTCTTTTTTGCTTGTTTAGGAGAGAGGGAGAGGGAGGGGAAGGAAATGAGAGAGTAAGAGAGAAAGAGAGGGAGAGGGAGAGGGAGAGGGAGAGAAAGAGAAAGAGAGGGAGAGGGAGAGGGAGGGGGAGGAAATGAGAGAGGGAGAGAAAGAGAAAGAGAGGGAGAAGGAGGGAGAGTGCATTCTCTCTCTCCCTCTCCCTTTTGCTTGTTTAATGTTTAAATCACTTTATTTTTTGCTTGTTTAGGAGAGGAAATGAGAGAGAAAGAGAGCTAGAGGGAGAGGGAGGGGAAGGAAATGAGAGAGGGATAGAAAGAGAAAGAGAGGGAGAGTACATTGTATCTCTCCCTCTCCCTTTTGCTTGGAGGATGTTTAAATCACTTTATTTTTTGCTTGGTTAGGAAATGAGAGAGAAAGAGAGATAGAGAGGGAGAGGGAGAAAAAGAGAAAGAGAGGGAGAGGGAGAGGGAGAGGGAGGGGAAGGAAATGAGAGAGGAAGAGAAAGAGAACGAGAGGGAGAGGGAGAGGGTGAGGGTGAGGGTGAGAGAAAGAGAGAAAGAGAGGGAGAGTGAGAGAGAGGGGGAGAGAGAGGGAGAGAGAGGGAGAGGGAGGGGAAGGAAATTTAAGATAATAGACTTATTGATAATGGTATGCAATGTGCTTTGCCATGGGCCACGTACATTGGTAACTCTTTAAGATGGCTTAAAAATGGTCAATTCCTTCATAATGTCCAAGTAGGGGATCTAATTGTGATATGCATAATTCATTGTTTTTGTATTAACTTTATAGGCATGCCAAATTAGAAATCATGCCAACTAGTCAACGGAAGGACTAAAAGAAAATGATACCCTAGCTAATGGTCGTTAAGGTACTTCATCAAAATGAACCCAAAAGTATTGTTATAGAAGAAGAAACCCTTAAATTGAGTATAGGATAATTTCTCTCAGGTCTTATGACTATGAGTAGAATTGATTGAAATAAATTTTATTACTATAGTTATTAAATTTCATAGATGGCGCGCATTAATTTTAAAATGGATTACTTATACTCAAAGCCGAGATATAACAAATAATTATCTACCGGGACAAACAAATCCTTGAGCATGATACAAGGCCGAGATATAACATCGGAAAATCTCTCAACTACTATATACAATGCAAGATTTATGGTCAACTTGCAACTTGACGTACATCTCCATAAAGCTATCCATTTAAGCCTCATTTGCTGTAATGTAGATAAGATGGAAAACGAAGAAGGTCTTATTGTTCAAGACCACGAGATGTATCTTAATCAGCGTGTCCCATGTCCTTGCTCTCAATGCAAGTTGGCAATTAGACGAAAACGCCGATTGTCTATAGAACACGTACGACGATTTGGCGAGTTTCAATCTGAGATCATTGATCAGGCGATTGCGGATTTTCAACAAACGGTAATTTGAAGTTAATATTAATCATGCATTGTACTCTCAAGCTAATTGAAAACCATACACAATAATATTGGGTCTTGTTGGCAAATTTTCTATCCAGGGGGGTGATGTCTCGACCCAAGGGGGAGTGCACCCTTTGCGGCCAATTAGAAGAGTTCGTGGACGTGCGATGGATGGATTGCAGGAGCCAATCGGCCACTCGCAAGGCCCATCTATACCGTCAATGCCAGAGGAGACAGACAACCTTCCCGACTTGCCTACAATCTTGGAGCCTGAGATGGAGGCAATGATCGATGCATTGATTCCCATGGATGTTGAGACATCTGACCCGCTTAGAGAGGAAGCATCCATACCATTATATGATGGGTACCGAGTATCTCGGTTGAACACATTTCTTGCACTCTTAAGTGTGCAAGCAAAATACGGTTGGAGCAATACGAGTGTGACTGAGTTATTCAGGTACCTTGCACACAGGCTTCATTGATTTTTTTTTAACAGTATTATTACAAACATTTGTGTTTTTTCAAGGTGTTTTGTGATTTTTTTCAGGTTATTGAAATATCATATATTGCCACCTGCAAATACCATGCCTGAGTCTCGTGATGATGCACGACATGTTTTACGGAAGCTTGGCATGGACTACAATAACATCCATGCATGTATCAACAACTGCATATTGTTTCGAGATGAATACGAGACTATGGAGACATGTCCAAAGTGTGGTGCTCACAGGTATCGGCAGGACTTACAAGGGCAAACCATCCCTCAAAAAGTTCTCAGACACTTTCCGCTCATCCCCCGCATAAACCACATGTTTCGCACGTCTGCCATGGCAAGCTTGACAATGTGGCATGTGCAGAATAGGTCCACGGATGGAGTTCAACGAATATCAGCGGACTCGCGCGCATGGAGCCACATTGACTCTACCTTCCCAGGCTTTGCGCGAGAGCCAAGGAATCTTCGGCTCGGTCTCGCCATGGATGGTGTGAACCCATTCGGTCTGCGCTCGACTTCTTACAGTGTGTGGCCTATAGTGCTTGTCAACTACAACATCCCTCCATGGATTTCTACGAAGAAAGGACATCTCATCCTTAGCTTGCTCGTCCCGGGCCGCTACAAAGTAAAAAATATGGACGTGTATCTTCGTCCATTAGTCGATGAGCTTAAGATTTTGTGGGAGGAGGGGGTCACTGTGCAAGATATGAGCAGGCGCGATAGTCGGCGGTCAGCCAACATTCGAGCCATTCTCATGTGGACGATGCATGACTTTCCGGGATTGGGAGAGTGCTCAAGTGAGCAGACCTTTGTTCTCGCTGGTAATATCTATATTTTATTTCATTCAATCAATTATTCACTAGGTCGTGGCTTGCCTTACAGATCTGGTTACCTTAGGTTATCATGCATGTCCATTGTATGGGCCACAGTTAGACTCCCGAAGGTCACGAACCAAGAAGAAGATGGTATATCAAGGACGCCGCTTTCTTGCCGAAGGATCATGAACTCAGGGAAGGTTTTCTTGGACAGCCTCCAACACGTATGAACGCTGCAAGATGGTATGAGCTGAAAATGGTAAACCCGGAATCACATCCAAATGGAATGCGACGGTTCTCAGTTTTCTACGAGTTGCCATATTGGACCCACTTACAGGTCAACCACTTGTTGGATCCCATGCATATTTTCAAGAATGTGGGCAGCTTGCTATGGGACCACATCACAGGAAAGAGAGACACTATAGGGTCACGAATGGATTTAAAGGAGGTAGGTAAGATGGAGGCGCTTTGGCCGCAGTCGAGTGCTGAAGGGGGAGTGCAGCTTCCTCACGCTCCCTGGGTTTTGTCTACCAAAGAAGAACGCATTGTGAAGTAAGTAATCAAGTCTATCCGCACTCCGACGGGTATGATGCGTTCTCTCAGGTCCGCATTTTCTAAAGATGACCAAATGTCTGGGCTAAAATCCCATGATTGGCATAAGATATGTCAGGTTTGTGAACAGAATGGATTTTAATTAGCGTGGACATTTTGAAATTTGAAAAGTGACCATTATTCATAATGCTTTCTCATTTGTGGCAGTTTGTCCTACCGATCGCAATCGCGGGATGCCTTACTCCAGAAATCCGTGGGGCCATTTACAAGTTGTCGACTTTGGTGCAATGGATCTCACAGAAAGAGATTAAGATGTCCTCTATTGAATCCGCAAGGCGGGGATCAGTTGAGACAGTCTGTCTCTTTGAGAAATACCTGCCCACTAGCATGCTCACGATACAAGTTCACCTTCTTGTGCATCTTGTGGACGAAGTGGAGATTGCTGGACCTGTCCATATGTGATGGATGTTCTTCCTCGAGCGCTTCATGAAAACCCTAAAAGGCTTTGTGCGACAACGAGCTCGTCCAAAAGGTAGCATGGCGGAAGGTTGGTTGGTGTCAGAGGCGTTAGTGCATATCTCACAATGGCTACCAACGGTGGAACCGGACAATGAAATGCTTTGGACGCTGAAGTACAATGATAGGCTGACTGGAGATGTGGTGGTTGGAAATGGGGTAGAAAAAAGAATGTATGCCTCAATGGAAGAGAAGGTGAATCGCTTTTTTATGTTGCACCATGCCTCTATGGAGACATGGCTCGCCAAGTACCAGATTGCAAGGCAAGATCGAGAGGAAGCACGAGCTGAATTCCGAGGTAGATAAGATATGCATTTTAAGAGGGATTTTTCAAAAATGATTTATATTAATGTGCTTTGTATAGTTTAAATTGATTATTCTAATATCATTTTTTATCTGTGCAGGTATCGACATTTTCAGGATGAGTCGAGGGATGAGCGATGAGGAGTTTCAGGACATGATGGCACGCATGTCTCCAGATCAGCTCGCGAGATTCAGAGAGATGGCAGACCAGGAGCTGTCTCGTTCTTCGTCAGGGCGCTCTACTAGATCTGCTTCAGCGCGATCAGATGCTTCAGCTTCGAGTAGACGATCTCGACACTCGCGACTTGGGCCAGAGGGAGGGACTGCGACTGCAAGAGGATCAGGGGGTGCTGCTGTGGAGACACGGACGCGGTGTCTCCGTTTCGTCATTCAACTGGAGCTGCGTCACCTCCAGGATTTGTCACACCTGTGGGGACGTCGACTCCAGTTACTCCGGCTTTTGCGCAGCCGTCGGCAGATGGCATGCCTTTTGGTGGCACTCCTTTTGGTGGCACCCCCTTTGGTGGCACCCCTTTGAGTGGCACTCCGGGAGAGGGTACCCCCGTCGGTACACCGGATGTACAAGGGTCTCCTGGATATGCCCAGGAGCATGGACGGAGATGGGAGAGGGCCCATCTTAGGCAGACTCCTAGGGGTTATGGATACCTAGTGGATAGTAGGTCAGGAGCCATCATCATGAATGATGAGGGGAGGAGGGTGATGGCTCGCATGAGGGAGTTGTGCCAACAAGTTTTTCGGGATAACGTCCTGGATCATTGGAGGAACATACCGGAGGGGAGCAAGGACTACATAGTAGCATCCTCGCACGAGGAGTTCCTGGTGCCAGCCGCAGTAGATAGATTCTCTACGGGCTGGATCATGGATTGCATGAGTGCACACATGTCACATAGACGATTCGACGCACGCAAGGCAATCAAGAGTGGGGCTCCAAAGCCCGAGTGGTTAGATGCAGACGACTGGCGCCGAATGAGGGAGGAGACTACAAATTCGCCAGGACGTTGGAGTCAGCAGCGGGAGGTGGCGAGGGCACGAATCGAGACTGGATCGGTGCATCATCTTGGGAGTAGCGGCCACAGGACATATTTGGAGGACTTTGTAAGTTTCTCTTTTGTTTTACTTATTTGTTTTTTTGAGATATTCTTTATACTGACAATCATGTTTCTAACAGTTAGCATTTTGTTTTCTTTGCAGCACTCCATTACAAATCGCGATCTGCAAGGCCTTGAGACTTGATATGCAGAGAGGCACGGTCTCAGGGCATTGATCGACCAATTGTATAGACGCAGCGGCCCTATAAGTCACTCATCTTTCTTGTCCATAGTTACCATGAGATATTTGAATGCATTATTGTATGTGGATTGATATGTTGTTTCTTTTTCTGCAGAATCCGTTTGATGCTCCTTTGCAGCGGGATGAGCTTTCGGGGGACGAGGATTTGTAGCTCGCCCTTGGATCCTTAGAGCTCACACACCTTTAGTTTTTAGTCGCCTGATCTATGTAGACATTTTCTATGTATTAGTGATATCGTTTCATGATTGTACCAATCGCATTTTATGCGATCATGTATTTATTTCATGTATCAGTTTTATGATTTCAGTATACATTCTTTTTGTTTGCAAGCGCTTTGTATACAGCAGTGCAGAAACTATTTTGTATGGCTCTCATACAGCACACCGTGCTATATGCTGCCCTGCCACAAAAAAAAAATTTCTTTGTTACCGTCGCTATTTGCATCGCAAATTTACTGCTCGCGTCGCTATTGGCGTCGCTATGAGCGTCGCAAATTCTCTGTAACCGTCGCTATATGCGTCGCTAGCGATGCAAATAGCGACGCAAATAGCGACGCATATACCGATGCATATAGCGACGATTCTATGGCATCGTCAATAACCGCGCTTTTTGTGACGAAGGGGGCAAATTTTGTTGTTTGTATTTTCGTCGCTTTAAACGTCGCTATAAGGTCTATATCTTGTAGTGATCCACCATAAAACCTCACGGAATCCACCGTGAAATATGCCTCCTGGCATCATACCCCTGGGGTGGGATAGCAATTGTCCTCAATTGCTATTAGCTCAATGTGGAGTTAACAGAGTGGGGAAAACATTTAAGTCTCTAGCGTGCATCCATTAGGCCTCTTCAATAGGATGGTTTTTAAACTTGACCAAATATCTAGAATATCTACGGCCAGTTCTAGTGGTCATAAAGTCAGTATCTATAATAGTTTCAGGCTCAAGGATTTCAGTCTCTTCAGCTAACAAAGTTGGGTTTTCATAGACAGGGTGTACAGGTAATTGGCCTCTAAAGGGTCGTAATAAACTAATATGGAAGGTGTTGTGAATTTTCCAATGTGGTGGTAGTTTTAGTTTAAATGCATTGTCATTGATTTTGTGTATGATCTTGAATGGTCCATAGAAGGTGTTGTGAATATGAAAGGTGTTATGAATTTTTCAATGTGATGGTAGTTCTAGTTTAAATGCATTGTCATTGATTTTGTGTATGATCTTGAATGGTCCATAGAATCTAGATGCTAATTTCACTACTAGGTGTTTATCTACACTTTATAATCTATGTTTTTCTATACGTAACCAAACATAATCATCAACTTTGAAATTCATGGCCTATATTTTCTTACTTGCTTGCTTTGTATATCATTGCTGGGCTCTGACAATCATATCTTTAACTTCATCAAAAATAGTAGCATCCATGTTAGCAATATCATCAGCGCTTTGAATTTTATTTGATAATGATGCAACAGGTGTAGACAATCTACAACCATAAATAACTTCAAATGGTGCTTTCTTTGTAGCTATGTGTGGTGTATTGTTATATGCAAACTGAAGTAAATGTAGATGTGTATCCCATGTGTGTGGTTTAGAAATAGTGTAAGCACGTAAAAGATCTAAAAAAGTACTGTTAGTAGCTTCTATTTGACCATTAGTTTCAAGATGAAATGCAGATGAAAAATCAATCTTTGTTCCTAAATTAGCAAACAAAGTAATCCAAAAATTATTACAAAATCTAGAATCACGATCAGAAATAATAACTTTTGGTAAACCATGATTAATAAACACAATTTTCAAAAACAACTGAGCTGCTTGAGATGCAGTTAAAGTTTTCTTGCATGGAATGAAATATGCTTGTTTGCTAAACCTATCTACAACAGTCCAAATTATATCATGGTTAGCTTTAGTGTTAGGTAAACCAATGATAAAATCCATAGAAATCTGTTCCTATGGTCGTGATGGAATAGATAGTGGCATTAGTAAACCATATTGTTTACCATGGTGTCTTTTAATTCTTTGACAAACTAAACATTCAGAAACAAAGTTAGATACATCAGTGTCCATATGTGGCCAATAAAAATCTTCAGTCAATGTACGCAAAGTAGATATAATACCTCTATGACCTTGATATGGAGAACAATGAATCTCATTCAAAACAAAAGATCTAAATGAAACTATAACACATAATCTCTTTTCATAAAACATGAATCCATTATTGTAAGACAGTGAATCAATAGGAATCCAATTATTTGCAACTAATTTATTTCAATCAGCTTGAAAAGTAAGATCCTGATTATAAGTATCTTTCATAGGGATAAGGGAATTAAATGATATCACAGAAATATTATGAATCGTTGGTCTTTTACTTAAAGCGTCGGCTACTACATTCTCTTTTCCTGGTTGATATTGTATAAGGGGATGAAAACTTTGAATGAAAGCTGCCCATTTGATATGTCGGTCAAATATTTGGGGTTGACTAAGGAGATGTCTAATGCTTTGTTGGTCAGTCTTAATCATGAATTCAGAACCCATTAAGTAATGTTTCCATTGACGTAAAGCTTGTACTACAGCTAGCAATTCTTTATCATATGTAGAATATTTAAGTTCAGATGGTTTCAGTTTACAGCTAGAGTAGGCTATGGGATGATTATCTTGCATAAGTACAGCTCCTATTCCAGATCCACTAGCATCAGTAACTACTAAAAATAATGCTCTATTGAAATCAGGTAGTTGTAATACAGGAGCATGGGTTAATGCATGTTTCAATAAATCAAAAGATTTTTGTTGATTATCAGTCCAGTTATAAACAATACCCTTCTTTAAAAGTTTAGTCAAAGGTAAAGCAAGTAATGAAAAATTTCGCACAAACTTTCTGTAAAAACTAGCAAGATCTAGAAAAGAACGTAACTCATGCACATTTTTGGGTATGGGCCAATTTAAAATTGCTTTTATCTTTTTAGGGTCAACCTAAATATCTTCTGATGAAACAATATGATCTAGATATTCAATTTCTGTTTGAAAGAATTCACTCTTTTTTGGATTAGCATACAATTGATTATCTTTTAACAACTTGAAAACTAAAGGCAGATGTTCATAATGCTCATTCTCATTTTTACTGAATACCAATATATCATCAAAGAATACTATAACACAATGCTGATATTTCAAAAATATGCGATTCATCATGTGACTAAATGTAGCAGGTACATTAGTTAGACCAAAAGGCATCACTAGAAACTCATAGTGTCCAAATTGTGTTCTAAATGCAGTTTTGAATATATCAGATTTATCCAATCTCACTTGATGATAACCAGACTTAAGATCTTACTAAATATGGCAAAACCTTATAGTTTATCCATAAGATCATCTACCCTAGGAATTGGATATCTATTCTTAACAGTAATTTTATTCAGGGCATGATAATCAATGCACATGCGATAAGTATTATTATTCTTCTTTACCAGTAAAACAAGTGCACCAAATGGATAACTACTAGGTCTAATTAATCCTCTGTTTAGCAATTCCTCTACTTGATTTTGAATTTCTTTTTGTTCAATTTGGTTATGCCTATAGGGTGCTTTGCATGGTGGTTGTGTACCATCAATTAAATCTGTTTTGTGATCTTCACGTCGTGAAGGTGGTAGTCCAGGTGGTAAATCATCAGCAAAACAATCTTTAAATTGGGCAAGAAATTGTGTATGCCTAGGATGCATATGTTTTTCTTTAGCTTGAAGTTCATTCACCCAAATTAAATAAGATTTGCTACTTTTACGTAATACACGTTTAGCTTGAGTATGAGTAAGCAGTGGGAAATTATTGGAAGCATGCATACCATGCAATGTGATTTGTTTTCCTTGAAAATAAATTTTAATTGAATGCACGGAATAATCTATGTCAAGATTATACTCATGACGTCAAGGCATACCTAAGATAATATCAGTAGACTGCAAAGGTACAACTAGGAAATTCCTTCGTTCAGTATATTCACCAATTTTAATTTCTAAGTTATGCACCTCTTGTGTTCCATTATATCTTGTGCCTAAGAATGCTGCTTTAATGCGATAATGTGTAGAAACAGTTTGTAAATTCAATTCTTTCACTAACTTTGCAGAAATAAAATCATGTGTACTACCATCATCATGCAAAATAATCTTTTCTTTACCATGCACTAAACATTTCATTGTCAACAAAGAATGTGGAGTTGGCATACCTAGCAAAGTATCCGAAGTAGTAGCAATGTCGTCATCAACTTCTGTAAAGTCAGGCATTTCCTCACGTTCTTCATCTTCTATTGCTCCAAGATAATTGATATGGACAGGTGGCTTTTTCGATTGACAATTGGCTGCTAGATGTCCAGATTGATGGCATTTGTAACAAACTCTAGGTTTGGCTTTAGATACATTGTTGGCAATGGCAGGAAGTCTAGGAATATTGGGATTTGGTTGTGATGATGGCTTAGGGTTTGGATTGGTCTTTGATGGCAAAGCAGGTGGTCGTGTCCAAGACTTACGGAATGACGATGGAAGAAAAAGACTTTGATTGAATATTCTAAAATTTGAATTGAATTGCTTGGAACCATAGTTACCATTAGTTTGAAATTGTCGTGGACTCTTGTCTCTTCCTCGTATCTTATCTTCAGTGTCTTGAGCCAAGGAAATTGCATCTTCAAGGGTTGTTGGCTTGAACATATTGACTTCAGCATAGTAATGTCCAAGTAAGCCAGACATAAACTTGCATTTGTGAGTCGCTTCAGGTACATCTTTGAGCATGCGTAGTTGCAATAGGGCATTCTAAAAATGTTCAGTGTATTGGAAAATAGATTCACGATCTCTTTACTATAGAAGATCCCATTGCTTTATGGCTTTTTCATGGAATTGAGGAGGAAGGAAATCCTGCAAAAACTTCTTTTGGAAAATCTCCCAGGTAGTGGGACAATCAATGCTCTTGCAAACCACAGTCCACCATAGAGATGCTCGATCGACTAAATGATTAGTGACACATTTAATTTCGTCTTTCTCAGCATATGTCTCTTTATGAAAGTAATCATCAAACTGACTTATAAATGCAAGTACAGTCTTTCCATCTCGAGATCCATTGAAAGTACGAAATTTGAAGTTTCTTTTACTTATCTTTGTTTCTTTGCGGATGGATTGGGCTTCGAGCGTCGCATCGATGGTACTTCGTATAAGATCTTCGGGTTGCGGTCCGACCATCTTTGTCGGTAGTAGATCGTTGTAAATTAGCCAATTGAACTTGCAAAGATTGTCAAGCTCTTCGTTCTTCATCAAGCTGCATCATAATCAAATCCAATTTTTGTTCCATCGTTGGCTCGGGAAGATCGCCTTCAGCCATAAAATCGTCCATATTTTGTTCCATCATCTTGTAAAATCCAAAAGACCTCACACTCTCGAAATCTGATTAGCAGGATGAGCGTAGCTCAAAGTCAGGAATACAAGGCTTATATATTTTTGTTTGGCTTTTATGGTCTTTGTCTTTTGCGGTTACGGTATTCGTTATCTTCGTAGAAGTTGCGTATAATCTTCATATAACCTTCTGCGTATGAACTTCTGCGGTTGTTGAAACTGGTTCAGCAAGTCTGCAAATAGGAACAGGGTCTTTCCAGAGAGCAATAAACGAACTATGTGCTTTTGCGTAGGAACAGTCTTTATGGGAGTAATTGAGATAAGTCTATTTTGACTTCTGTGGACTTGCAAGACTTACAGAAGTAATTGAACTTGCAGAACTTAGATGATTAAGCTTTTGTAAAGCTTAAGTGACTTAGACTTAAGAAGACTGAACCTGACTGTCGACGAATTTTGAGGGGGGGCATTTTTCACGCCACCGATTCCGTTATCAGCATGCCGCTGTACTAATTCGTCGAATTCATTGAAGTAAGCTTTATAAAGCTTATTATTAAGCTTACTAAGCTTTATTTTAAAGCTTTTTGAACTTTTGGTTATGGATGAAGCTTACTGTGTTCTCTGTGGAAAAATGACTTAAAGAAGGAGATGTAGAAGTGGTCGTCCCCCTCCTCAGGCCGGTCCTTCGCGATCAGAGAATGCAGATAAGGGTTCTTGACCACCAAGAATTCACCCGTATCGACCGTTCGCGACGAAACTGACTGTAGAGCTCGTTCGTTCCAGGAGCTCCGCCTTTGCGTAAGATGGTAAGCGATTGGAAGCTCTCGATCTCAGCTTCTCTCTGATACCACTGGTGCACAGATCAGATGCCGTAAGTGCGTGTAGTGACCGTCAGAAGGTCCCCAAGAACAAAAGAACTCTACTTTTTGCACACAAATCAATGTAAGAAGCTTGCACGACATGAACAAGAGACCAATTGGGTGCAATCTCCCCCCATGCCTTGTGTGAGCGCTCCACAAAGCATGTATTTTATGTATTAATCATCTTTAAGCTCAAATAATAGCCCAAATTACAAAATTGCACACTTTACACCAACTCCCATGTGTCATTATCTATCAGTGCAGTCATTTCTTCATCCATGATATGATCCCAATACTCATTACGCACTACATCCTCAAAACAAGTGGGTTCCACATCATGCACAACCTTAGCCATGTATACATAGTGATGAGCTACATAGCTATTATATGTCAGTGTTGTCTTTCTTAATCTACTTGACTTGCATGGAATTGGATCACTACTAGGTGTTTTAGCATCCTCTTCTGACTTTCACACACCAGGTGTTTTAATAGACGGAAGCCCAAAGCCATCTAAATTAGCATCAACATGAGAGAAACCTAATGATACATCTTGCATAATAGGTGAGTCTCCAACTTTCTCTTTCCCTTTTCTTGACATCTATGATGTACTTGGTGGAGTAACCTATGACCTCAATTTTCCATTCGAATTTCTATCAATAGAACCATAACTAGGAGACTCTTGTGGTCCACTCAATGTCTATAACTACTGACATGTTTTCTATAGATCTATTCCTGCATGCTTATCAACCCCAATTATATTCTGCACATTACTATACCAGCTACTCATTTCATAAAAAACATTATCCCTTCTAACTCTCAACTCATGTGTAACATGGTTATAGCATCTATATCCCTTCTGCTTAAGAGAATATCCAACAAATACAAATTTTATTGCTTTGAAATCTAATGTACTATGCAACTTATCAAGAATATGTGCATAAGCAATACATTCAAATACTTTAAGATGGGATATATTTGATTTTCAACTTGTAAACTTCTCTTTGGGTGTCATAGCATGTACAACAACAGTGGATATCCTGTTGATAATGTATACAACAGTAGCAACTACTTTAGCCCAATAGTACTGAGGCATGTTTCTTTCTAACATCAATGCATGAGCCATCTCTGCAATATGCATGTTTTTTTGCTCTTACTAACTCCATTTTGCTACAAAGTATATCTACATGTATACTAACTTTGTATACCTTTTTTTTGCAAAAATTTAGAAAAATCATTAGAGAGATATTCTCCCCTTTTATTTGACATTAGATATTTATTATGCAACATTGTCTCCTTCTCAACCAAAGCCTTAAACCTTTTAAAGTGAGTGAGGACCTCTCTTGTTATGCATACAGTAAACCCATTCTGTATTAGTATAATCATCAATGAAAGAAATATAATACTTGTAACCACTCAAAGTTGCAGTCTTTATAGAATCCCACATATCAAAATATATAAATTCAAGTGCCTTCTTGCATACAAGATTTTCATGTGGAAATGCATGCCTTGCTTGCTTTCCAAATTAACATGTTTTACATATGTTATGCATCCCATGAACTCTAAACTTAGGCAAGCCATCCACAATATATTTTGATTGCATGCCTTTTAACCACTGCATATCCACATGACTAATTCTTTTATGCCAAATTTTGATATCAGCCACAACACCTAAACCTTGTGCAAATATGGCACAATCTATTTCAAGCAAACTTACATCAAGAGTAAACAATCTACCATCACTTCTCCCTTTTGCAATCAATCTATAATTATATTTGAGATTTTTTGTATAACAATCATCATATGTGGACCAAATCTCCAATCCATGTTCTGCCATCTAACTAATTATAATATTTGGTAGATAAAACACATCAACCAAGCACTTAGTTTTACCATCTTGCATACTCAAAGGAACATTTTCATTATGAGTAATGGGGTGAGATATACCATCCCCTAACTCCATATATCTTGGAGACTTTGGATTGCATATCTCTCTAAACTACTCTCCATAAAAATTCATGTGGTTAGAAGCACCTGAGTCTATCATCAACAGTCATAGTATTCATAAAGTGCTACATAATAAACAACTACTCACTTCTATCATAATTGTTTTCACTGCTGGATGATTAATTGCCTTACTTTCCATTTCTTTTAACCTTCTTTTTGAAGCAATTTTTAGAGATGTGGCCTTTTTTACCACAATGCTAGCACTCTCTGCTATCACTGGAAGTTTGTTGCTAGAATCTACAACTTGCCCTCTTTGACTTCCCCTTCCTCAGGAGTGTCCTTCTCTATTTTTTTGTGCATCATAACCTTAACCATAACCACCTCCTTGGCCTCTGCCATGACCTCTACCTCTGCTAGTAGAGTAAAATACTTGTTGAGACTTGTTATTGCTTTGAGAAGAAGAGGAACCCATGCTAAGGTTCTTCTCCTCAAGTATCAACATAAAAATCAAGTTTATAAAATTGGGAATATCATCCCTTGTATTCATAAATGATGTGAAGCTCTTGTATTCATCTCCCAATCCATCTAAGTATACATGCACAACATCATTATCATCAACTACCACATGGGTAGATCTAAGAGCTTCCACGATACTCGATCTTCAAGATATGATCATTAATGGACAAATTCTCTTTTTTCACTTGGTTCAGCTCTCTAACTTGAGTTGTAGCTTTCTGTCCATTGTGTTTGCTTTGAATAACATTTTCATATTCTTCCATGCCATAGCGGGGATTTTAGATTCCTATAAATAGCACATTGTGCTATCTGTGACATTGACGATGACAAACAACTAATACAAGGCTTTATTGTTGAGATGTTGAGCTCTACATGAGCTAGCATCCACTACGTACTACGATGTAAGGATACACTAATGATTCTACAACTAGACTATACCCATGTAGTCCATCCTTAGTTATGGGAGTGTGTTATTTTTGCGAGCTTTCGATTTCGTGCTTTGGCAATTGAAATCGATTTTTCGAGCTTTTTGAAACAACCTTGGGTTTTTTCTACAAATGCCATCAACATTATTGTTCACCAGATAAAGGTAGAATGCTAATTCAATGATAATTCAGATACAGTAGTTTCACGATGCCACACACTACTGCTCTTTTTTAACATGAGGATATAAGAAATATCATACATGCATCATTGTGAGCTCCCAACAAAACATACACTATCCAAAATAGAGGAAGTAGTGGTCCTAAATTATCACTACAAAAGAAAATATTCTCAACTTCTACATCACCCAAAGAGAATACAATACCTAGAAATTTTCCAAGATTGCTACACCCTAATCTTCTTGCAATAAAAATTGACATGCCACACGCTATTGATGTGAGCACACTGATGAGTGGGCCAAAACAATGAACGAGTCGTGCCTTCCTACATGATAGAGCATATCTTACATGTTTGCCACCTAACACAAAGGCAAGGTGGTTAGTGGGAGTTAGTACAAGCTGATTTACGACCATGTACTCCTTGGGTTGAAGGCCAAGTATGTGCATGTGCACATAAGACATATGTTTGCAGGAAAGAAATGCCTTTTGGGTAGATTCTCTTTTTTGAAAATCAAGACAAGTGCACCTAGGCTCTTCTTTGATGTGTTCATCATATTAGCTATTCATTAAGACTTGAAATATTGAATGCTACCTCTCAAGTTCTACCATCTCCTCCAAGAAGGTCACAACCATGCAAAGAGCTGGCTCTATTCTCTTTTGTGCATCTTTGGAGATTCCATGCCTCCACTTGAGTCTCCTTCCATTTAAACCATCTTCTCCAGAAGTAGGAGGTTTGCTCTTCTTGCTCCTTGATGGTGTTGCAAAGTAGGAAAACTTGAAACCAGCCTCTTTTAAGCTACTACACTCTTCCTTTGATGTATTTGTTCTTCATTGTATCAACTGGCCACAAAGAAGGAACAATTGGTGATACTATCACTTTCTTCTACACACCGTTTGTATGCCTGATGTCATGATTACCAAACCATGTCCATTGTACAATGGCCTTGTCCTTATTGGCTCTCTCAAACCAAAAGCATGGCACGACTAACCCCACTCACCAACTTTGTAATTTGGTGCTATGACTCTTTCTACTCTCCACACCATAACACTTTCTCACATAATTAGGTGGCATCCTTCATAAAGTCCACTCCTCCCATGCCACTTCTACATCTTCTACATAGGTTGATCCCTTGTGCCTATACATTGCATGCAATTAACTAAATCCACCCTTGAAGTAGGACCTTTTGTAGACATTTTTAAAAAATAACATTTGTCCTTGGCTCCTCTCTAACTTGGAAATCTGCTCCTCACTAACTAGGAAACCAACATTTGAACTTTACGAAAGGACCTCACTTCTCAATCTTCAATACTATGCTTACAAGCTTTCATTCTTTCTCAATAGTTTCCCTTCGTGTTCCTTATTGGACATTATGAATGCTCTCCAACATGTATAGGCAAACACATCATGCTATCATCCAATGGTAGGACATATTAGATCATGCAATTACAAAATGCAATGCAAGACACAACTTTTTGACAATAGTGACAAGTAATGCTTATGTTGCCTTTAGCTACATGATACCCCTTGCTCACTTGTCTATCCACGTGGCCATGAAAATAAGTGTCATTATATCTTTTTTTATTTGCATAATACAGGCATGTTACCCTGTGACACTTGAGACCACCTAAACAATAGCGCAAGTGCACAATAAACTGTATGGCCATGTTTGATTGTGAAGGCCTAGTCTAAACAAGACTATCAAACTTTTGTTCCATTCCAACCATCCATTTCTTTTTTCCAAATGTAGCTAGTAGCTCAAAACACATAGTACCATTATATACAATAGGAAGTTCATCAACTTAGACTAGGAGTTTATACAATAGCTTCTTTATTCAACTAGCTCCTAGGCTTCTCTTAACCCAATCAATAACTAATTTTCTATCTAAAATGGTATTTCTTCATTTTGACTATCAACATGTAGTACATCAATAGCTTTCTCCAAAGACCTTCTCTTATGCACCTCCAATTCTTTGACATCTACCTCCATTCAATGAGATTCTCCATCAACACACACTTGAATTGACTTGCTCCCACTAGGTGTGCTAGTTACAATTGTGTTGATTTCCTCTCGAGATGAATCCAAAATGTCAGAGATATAAATACATTCATTTAAATGTAGTATTATACGTAAGCCAAAAGAAAACGAGACAAAAATAAAAAGTGAAATCCACACCAAAATCCAAGGGTACAATGCATTCAAGAATGCTAAAATAGAAGTAGCTAGCCTTTCTCTTAAAATGGTAAAAATCCCTAGCATGCTCAATCATAACATAATGCACACACTCATCCCTTGCATAGGGAAACCTATTAGTGTGTAGACTCACATCCACTTTTTTTTAAGTCACATGGCTAGATGCCACTCTTGACTTTCATAGGCACATTAACACTCTTTGCATAAGTGCACTTAGGGTGGATACATGCACAATCTAGTTCAAGGATGTACATTCCAAATGTCATCAAACCCTTGGGTTAGCTACAATTGCCACGAGCCACCCACACCTAGGTGCAAGGTAGAAATAAGCACCGTGCACTTGGCTATTAACCTACATGGTAGGAACTACATTAGGTTTAGCTATCATCCTTACAAGTTGCACATCCCATTCTTAGTTTAAGTGGATGACCTCCATACTTGATAAGTTCTAGGCACTTAACCACACGTACTCCAACACTACAACCATCCCACAACTCAAAATAATTGACCAAACTCCAGTCACCTATTTCTAATCCTAGCCACACCCACAAACCTTGGCCACTTACCTTAGACTATTCCCATTAGCATTAGTTTAGGAGCATGCCTTCCTTAAGACTTAGCCAATAACATGCATGTAGCTGCACAATAGCCCCAAAACTATTCATAGGCACATAAGCACCTCGTAAGGTTGACACAAACCCTTGGCACATAAGCACCCATTTTCTCTTTCCAACCACGATGAAAATGGGCATGGGATGTCCTTATCCTTCTTTCCCTTCTAGATTCATGAAGGTTTTTGGAGCATCGAACCCACTAAGGGAGAAAATGTGCCAAAGTAATATGAAGACAAAAACTCAAGCTACTATGACAATCACTTTTGGAGACCTTACCATGTTCGTGATAAACCAAACAATGCTCTTAAAGATTGGAAGCTATTGATCAGTTCTACCTTTGTATCTTCAAGGAGCTACATGGATGGGTTTTGTTTTGTTTTAGTTTTCTTTCTCTATTTGGCTTCCTCTCTTAATGATAACTATAAGGATCATGTGTAACACTATAGCATATGCATGTTTCCTTCAATGTAGACCAAAACTATTGATGTAAATGAAGTCCATGTAGATAAGAGTATGCATCATGTATCTTACCTTGCCATGATGATCAAAATGATGTAAAATTCTATTGTAAAATAAGGAAGGGAAACCATAAACCTTGCCTCATTTGTATGCATTGTCTTGTGAATCCATATTGATTTAGGTTTGGTCCCTTGCCAATATTCAAGGGTGGTGCCCTTTTCAATTTATTGGGTTGGTTGGCTAGGTGATCAAGATGAGATATGGGTTTCCTAAAGTGCTATTGGTTGCCTTGTTGTTGGTGTGTTGGTGTGTTGGTACCGTACATGTTTGGGTTCTAGCTAAAAGTGGTTGATGGTGTGCTGTGCTAACTCTTGACAATGTCCTTACTAGTAAGTGAAACACCATATTTGTAAGAATGTATTTGTGAAGTATCCAAGCCTCAACTCAGCCTTTGAGCCTTTGTGTGTGTGTGTCTCTCACTCACTCGCACACACAAACACACACACTCTCTCTTAGGTCAAATGCAAGTCGTCAAGCCATAAATCCTCCTCATCATGATCATCAAGCTACAGGATCGTCTGCACACACGCAGATAATGAGGGAGCTTCCACGATTGTGGTGCTCATTTTTTTACAACATTCGTTGAATCGTTTTATATTCCTTCCCTCTCTCTTAGGTCAAATGCAAGTTTTCAAGCCACAAATCCTCCTCATCATGATCATCAAGCTACAGGATCGTCCGCACGCGCAGACAATGAGGGAGCTTTCACGATTGTGGTGCTCATTTGTTTACAAGGTTTGTCAAATAGTTTTATATTCCTTATGTTGCACATTGTGTTCACGATGGGTTCTGATCTTTGTGCATTGCTCATTGCTCATTCCTTACGTTGTGCTTCCGTATCGTTCAATCATTGCTTACCTACTACCCTACAAACCCAAGAGTCTCCACACGAACCTACTACCCTATGGACCCAAGAAGCTCCACACGCCAAGAAAAAAGGGAGGTGGCAGCCACCCCATCGTCCGCGTGCACGCGGACGATGGGGCGGCTGCCACCCCCCACTTTTTTTTCTATAGATTAATCGATAAACCTTAATTATCCACTTAGACTGAGTAAGCCATATGCGCTTCATAGCCGCCCCATCATCTGCGTGCACGCGGACGATGGGGCGGCTGCCACCCCCCACTTTTTTTTCTATAGATTAATCGATAAACCTTAATTATCCACTTAGAGTGAGTAAGCCATATGCGCTTCATTGTTGGCATGTGATCATAGCATGAAACGAGTCCCAACAACTGCTAGTGTGAGAAGAATAATTTTAGATGGGCCTAATGTGTTTGCAATAATCCATTTAATTATATGGTCATATTGATCAAATAGTGTGGTATTGATACTGATTTTTGAGGAGAGGGTGACGTCGGATCTATTTTGAAGTGTTATCTAGATTATGAATGCTTGATTAGGCCTAAATACATAGATATTCTACTGTAATGGAAATTGTCAAGTACCTAGTTGTCAAGAATATTTTGGGACTTCCCATGGAAATTTCGAAGAACCTTAGATCAATTAGCAAGAGAGGAAGTATGAAGATTAGTGTTCTTTGGAAAATGAATCTCAGTAACTTTGGAAAATTGAAAGTATGTGTGCATGTATAAGCCTTCTTAGTAGTCACATAGATAAAGAAAGGGGAAAGAAACATTCATATTTTCTATGAGGGAAAAGAGAGAAGTGACCGGCCCAATGCCTTGCAAGGTCTAAAGTGATGTAGGTGATCATAACCAGGTCATAATTAGTGTTCTCAAAGGTAAGAACAAAAAAGATAAATGAAAGAAACGGGTGGCCTAAAAATTTGCAATAATTATGGGCAATCATAATCATTCCATGATTGTTATTTTTAATATTAATGATATGAGAAAAAAGAGAGAAGAAAAAACAAATATCTTTTGATTCTGATTGATATGGCTTCTGATTCACCTAGCATATCTTTTGGTTGTGCTTCTCATCTAATGTTGATGGATGACTTACTTATGCTCTAATGGAGTATATTTGACAACTTATGTAGGTTTCACAGCTTATATGTAGCTCATGCATGTGGATAATGAGTTTTTAGTACTCAAAATACAATAGTTCATGGTATGGGAAGATGCTACCCTCATGGGATGGTGTTAAAGTATCTATATATGTCATAAGCTTGATCTTATATAAACTCATGAGCCTAGATTTAGTCTATGATCTTACGTGCATCTTCCCTAACTATTCTCATGATTGTCGTAGCTTATGTATTGATTCCAATATTAAGTGTATTCATTCAAGTTCAAGGTAGTGTATTGTAAGAGATAGAAGATTGAGGCATTGCATAATGGTAGGACCTGACTAAATCCCATTTTGGCATAGGATATTGTGAATTTTTACTCCAATAGCTTATTCATTTGTGTGTTGAGAAAATGTAATTGTAACTATCTCTTGAGTTATGATCACCCCCTCCTCTTGCATTTGTCTATAAAATGGCAAGGCATTTTATTGTTGGCCTTACTCATAATATGCAGAGAGGATTATATTCCATGACACAACACTACATTTTGACAATCTATAAAACATATTCTCTACCTCTAGAATGTTTTGCACTTGTTGTACGTGTTTAAAAGTTTAGTACAAACAAAGAAATTTGTAAATCCACTCTTTTGGGCATCGCCATGTAAAGCCTTTCAATTTCAATACACATAACAAAGTTCAATCGGTCCTCACAAATGGAACTTTGAGCCTTCTTTGCAAGAGTACCACATGCTTGAATTGTCATAAAAAAGGCTTGTTGATCCAAATCCATTACCTCATCTAAACAATAGCAAAGCATTCACTTCTCCATCATGTTCAAAATATGATGATATCATTGCATTCCATGATACCACATTCTGCTCCACTAAGTAGTCAAACACTACCTCAGCTTCCACAAGGCTTCCACATTTGGAATAAAAAATCACTAAGCTACTTCCAATAAAAACTTTATCGGAAAGGTCCTACATCTCCACATCAATAAAATAGATACTAGGCTTCTTGCAAGTCCAAAAAAGTTAAACATACTTTAAACAAACTAACGTAAGTGTATTTGTTTGGCACCACACCACAAACTTCCATAGAGTGATACATTTGCAGTGCTTCTCGACCTTGACCATAGTCACTCTAGCCAAATATCATGGCTATCCATGAAAAAAAAAATCGACCGAGCAGGGACAAAAACACATGATATGCATCCTCAAGAGCACCAGAGTGAGCTAGGTCTAGCACCAAGTACGATGCTTGTGAGCTCTAGTATATGTAAGAAAAAATGAAAATAAGCATATTTGGTATGAATAAGGGCCTTAGGCTTGCTAAACACCTTGAAAATGGCTAGATATGCAGTGTTAGGTAGAGCAATTCCTAGTTGATCCATGGAGGACAACATATGCAATGCCATGATCAATTGTCTTGTATCACATCAGTCCCTCACTTGCCCTGTTGGCCTTCGACTACTGCTATTGTTGTAATTGCCTTAGTCCCATTGATGTTGTGAAGTAAAAAACTAAACTATCAGACTCACTCTCTTCATTGATCGTGTGCTCAAAATGAGTGACTCATAGTTAGAGACTAATGTGAGAAAAATGTTGTATTAGTGTCATTTGCCAAATATGTTTGAAAATTGATCTAAAATAGTGGATACACAAGATCAAATACAAGCAATATGATGTGTGTGTGTGTGTGTGTGTGTGACAGAGAGAGAGAGATCTCAATGAAACTAAGGAATCGATGGTTGAAAACTGTATAGGTTATAGTAATCTCTTGCTTGAGATTTATTTTTTAATGAAAAGGGGCTAATAGATATATTAATCTATATTTTGAATGTCATCATGAATTTAAGCCTCTTGGACTTAAGCTTTTTAAAAGGGGGATAAATTTTCCTTGATAACCTCAAATCCTTTAGAAAGAGCTCAAACTTCTTAGATCTATGATGGACCAAATAAGAGGTTTGATGCCTGCAAATGCTTTCAAAAGAGTTGTAAACTTCTTAGGTCTACCATAGACCACATTGTTCCTAAATTGTCGGATTGCTCTTAGGGTGACCATTCAAGGAAGTTGCCAAAGTCTCCAAGATTTAGTCTTGCTCAACTTTATCTCATACCTAATACCAGTAGTAGCAACACCAATACTTTGAAATGGTGATAGAAGTAAACTCTCATCCAAGTTAGTCTCAAAACACATTCCAATTTTTGGATCCCACCCCCCCTCGAACATCAAATGTACCAACACAAATGTTACACATCGAGAGAGAGAGAGAGAGAGAGAGAGAGAGAGAGAGAGAGAGAGAGAGAGAGAGAGGAAAGAGGAGAAAATGTGGGGAAGAGAGATTTTAACTGTGTACTTCGATAGATGTTTTAAGTTGCAATAAAAAAATAGAGAGAGAGAGAGAGAGAGAAATGAGATAAATGAAAATAAAAAAGAAAGTGGAGAGAGAGAGAATTTAGGGTTCTAAGTTACAATAAAAGAATACAATTTCGGTGAAGAACGAGAGAGAGAGAGAGAGAGAGAGAGAGAGAGAGAGAGAGAGAGAGAGAGAGAGAGAGAGAGAGAGACCTAGGCACCTATTACCTTGCTCTTATGCCAAGGCAATACAATCTATGGTGAGGAGAGTGAAGTTGAGAAAAGTGAAACACAATGTATGGTGGAAAAAGTGAGGGGAGACAATGTAGTGTGATAGGGAAGTAAAGTTGTTTCCCTCACACCTTGCTTTCCGCACATGTGAAACATGCAAGGAACGCTAGTATAGGATTAACTTAAACAGTCTATACTAAAATTCATGAATCTACAAATCCACCTCTTACCCTACATGGAACGCGTAGAGTGATTCGCAAACATGCATGCTTTCACCCCACCCACTCCCCCCTCCCTCTCTCTCTCACTGTATCCTACGTCCTTACCTTTGGTGTATTCAAGCCATCATTACTTGAGCATCAACCATGAGTATCTCCTCTCAATGGACCCATTGTTTTTGATAGCCTCCAATTTTGTCATCAAAAAGGCTAAAAGATTTGGGATCTACATCGACAAGTTATTCACTTTATCAAAAATGTTTGTGCTATTGTATCTAAGTTGTACTTCATTGATATATATTTTTACCATTATAAATGCTTGGCTTGGAGCTATAAAAGCCATTGCATATGTTCTTTTATTTTAAAAACCTTAGGAATCTTGCCTAGAATACATGCAACACATAAGGGCTTCAACCTTAGTCTTTTTGTATGGTCAAAAATATTTGATTTAATAAAGGTTCAAAAGGGTGCAATTGGGGTTCTTGGGGAAAAGTGGTTGAGGAGGTTGGAGCACGGCAGATTGTGGTGCCTCTTTAACTTCTATCTTCCCTCTTTTCCAAACTCTCTTTGTCCATCCTTCTTCTTGCTCTACCTTTGTGCTGTAACTATGGATCTTGAGTGTGTAGAGGAAGAGGAGGAGCCTCCTGATCTTGTTTCTTGATTGGTGAGGGTGTGTCTTGAGTCTTTAGTGTGTGTGTATTCATGGCAAGAGAGGTGTGTTTGCAGGTTTCATGGTGAGGAGCAAAACTCCAAGCATATACTTTTCTGCTCGGTACCCTGGTTTTATGCTTTCTTGAGTGCTGGGTGAGAGCCAGTCAGTTTTGGACCACCCATGAGAGACATTCTTGCCTGGAGGAGAGTACAATGTTTCTAGAGAGTCCTATTGATCAAAGTGGGATATTAACTAAGAGATTATTATGTTGAAAAATGTTTGCTAGCACAAAGGAGACTCTACCTAAGAGATTGCATGCATTAGAATATTTAATTTGTGCTTAAGAGAGTGTACCTTGTGATTATATGGTATGTATGTTTTACTAGTTTTTGGTTGGTTATGTTGAGAATATACCATGTTGGTTTTGTTTTCTTGATGTGTGTTCATGTAAATGCAAAGAGTCATACTCTTTTAGTAATAGTGAAGAATTGCTTCTTCTTTTTTGTGCCACTTCATGTCTATAGTTTGTATGACTATGAATTAGTAATCATGCTATGAATGTATGCATCCAAATCATGCATGACCTAGGATACTTCCATGTCGGGTTATATTGCATAGAGATATTTATATGTAGATTCGGTACATTGCACAAAAAAGCACGAAAAAAAAGAATTGATTACAAAAGAACGAAAATGAAAGCTCGCAAAAATAAAATCCCCTAGTTATGGCACATTTATTCTACCATCTCTTCTTTCCTGGTGGATTCACACTTAGTGACCGCGTGTACATATACTATGGTACTTTCATTTTAGTCTTTTATCATATTGTAGACTTAGTCTTTTTGTGTGGAAGAAGAAGAAGAAAAAGATTTCAGCTCTATCTCTCTATGTTCTCAACTCTCCATTGCTTTTGTGTGTATGTGGTCTAGAGTGCTTTACCTCTCTCTCTCTCTCTCTCTCTCTCTCTCTCTCTCTCTCTCTCTCTCTCTCTCTCTCTCTCTCTCTCTCTCTCTCTCTCTCTCTCTCTCTCTCTCTCTCTCTCTCTCTCTCTCTCTCTCTCTCTCTCTCTCTCTCTCTCTCTCTCTCTCTCTCTCTCTCTCTCTCTCTCTCTCTCTCTCTCTCTCTCTTCATGGCATTAGACTATCCCATGACTATGCAGAGCTCGATTGATGGTTGAGGTGAAGGCATTGGAGGACAAAAGCAAGCAAGCAAACAATAAGTTAGAAGCTCTTGCACCTTACTCGATTTGCCATAAGTTGTAGCTGCAAGAGACTCTTGAGAATAGAAGGGATACAGTCTCTGATTATTGCAATGAAACTTTGTGAGTAGAAAGGACCATGCACATACTGAAACTAGACCTACAAGTGGTCTCAATATCAGTTTTTGGGTATACTGTAGTTTCAGCTATGCTCGTCGTTTACAAGTACACTGGTTACAAATTTCAAATCTACAAGGTTTCAAGTATTTTCTGAGTTGCAAACATAAAAGGCATTTGCATACAAATTGCAAGTTGCAATTATTGCTGTGTAGTTAGTGAAAGAGACTGTGTGTTTAGTTGTGGTGCATTTGGTATTAGCTTGCTTGTAGATTACAGGTTTTTGCAAGGTTTTCTATTTTGTCAATATGTTTGACAACTTCAGTCAAAATTTCAGCAAGAAGCTTGATAAGAACAATTATCATACATGGAAGTTCAAGATGACAAATTTCTTGAAGGGAAAAGGTGTTCAGAACTACTTTGAAGGAGATATGGCAGTGGCACCTGAAGTTCCTCTACAAAATGCTATTGCAAAACACTTAAAGTCTAAGAAAGATTGGGAGCAAACACAGAGTAAATTCATGTATTGGCTATCTGTTAGTGTATAGATAGCATGATATGCTATTCACATGAATTTGAAACCCCTAGTATTGCATAGAAGAATTTGGCAAGACTGTTCAAAGTAAATACAAAGGCTAGAAAGCTATAGCTCAAGTCAAAGCTAAATCACGTGAAAAGAGGGAACCTGTCTACTAATGATTATGTCTTGAAGATCAAAAGTATTGTGGAAGTCCTTGGGTCTATCAATGTGGTAGTTAATGATGATAATGTTATATGTGCATGCTTAAATGGACTTGGAGATGAATACAAGAGCTTCAAGTCATCTACGAATATACAAGGGATGATATCCCTAATTTTGTAGACTTGATTTCTATGCTGATACTTTAAGAGAAAATTCTTGGCTTGGATTCCTCTTTTTCTCAAACCAAAAACAAGTTTGAACAGGTATTTTACTCTAGTAGCATAGATAGAGGTCATAGCAAAGGCCAAGGTGGTGGTCATGGTCAAGGTTATGATGCACAATAAAATAGAAGAGGATAGTCCCGAGGAAGGGGAAGTCAAAGAGGACAAGTTGAAAATTCTAATAGCCTACAAAATGTTGGAAATAATAGATTCTTAGCCATTATGACACAACTGAGTACCAAACATCAAGCAAAACTTCTGCACCCTTCATAGGATGTGCATGGCAATAAATTGAGCAGTCTTTTTTATTGACTATTTAACAATGCATACAATCTGTAATCTTTTATTTGCAAATAAATCTTGTATTTTCTCCTTTTGAAAAACACATCAAACCTTATAGATTTGAACACTATAATCTAAGCACCAGAAAATAGTCAACACATGAGAAATTGTAATATACCCTAAAACTGTTGTCCACAACCTTGCGGAGCTAAAACAGGGCTTGAAATGATCTCACATGGCCAAAAACATAACAAATAAGTCACAAAGGGTTTCACTGCAAATTATATATCGTTCTATTTACTCACCAAATCTCGTAGCAATTTGAGATTTTTGCTTTGCCTTGTTTTCAATGCCTCCAGAGGCACTATCCAAGGAAAAGAGAGAGAGAGAATGAGAGAGCATCTTATCAATTGCTTTCTTGCTTGAATCCTTGGTCCTCCTCCTTCACTTCAACTTTTAAAACCAACCTCTCTTATTCGTTGTCCTTTGATACCATGTTATGAATTGCATGATGGGAAGACTTGCTTGAGCTATTACATAAAACACACACAATACACATAAGAGAAAGCTCACTCAAGAACACAAGAAGAGAGATGGAGGCCAAAATATTTTCTTGTTAGTTTTTTTATTTCTTCCTTACACAATAAAATGTACACAAAGTATAGATAATATACAATATAGAGAAGATAACCTGCTAAGTCAAACAGTGCAAAACTAACTAGACTAATCAATCGACACTATAACTAAGCTAGTTTGTAGACATGTATAACTAACCAAATATAATAAGTGATGAGTCACTTGCCATGTGAGGATCATAATGACACCAACATGCTAAGTGTAGACATGTGGGCCTATCTAACCAAGTGGTCCATCATCAACATGTGCATGTGTTGAGTGTAGTACCATCTCAACAAAGAGGGTGGTCCAAATACGAATTTTAGAACTTGGTTGCTTTGTGACAATACATAAAATTTTAAAAATAGCTATTGTGAGTGGATTGTGAGTGTTAGGCCAAGTATTGTTATTTTGAAATGAAATTATATTTGTCAATTGTTGGATGTGCTTAGTTTTACATTGTGATTTTTTATAATTTTAGATGCAAGAAAGAGAGAAAAGACTATCACAGCTCCCATTCCATCATTAAAAACAACAATAGCATTAGGACCTGCTTCACTTATATCATGTTGTGTTGAAGGATGAAAACTTTTCCAATGATTTTTTTTTAACTCCATTTTAGTTAGGCCTCTTAAAGAAATTCTTCTTTTTAATTGACATCAAGGCCATTTTTACAACACTTAAATACAATTGAATATACATAGATAAAAAGCATAACATCTTATATCTTCTTGGTTTGGTGATATAAATTTTATAATTGACGTTATAATTCCTTATATATAATTTTATGGTGTAAAGTTATTAGCACAATGTCCAAAATAAACTATAGTCTCAAGCTTTACTTCACCTTTATATATTTGTTAAAAGAGATGGAAAGAGACAAACAAGAATGGGAGCCATGAATAGAGAGCAATGTACTCTCTCTTCTTCCATTATTCATTCATTGTGCAACACACAAAATATTCTAAGTCTAAGTCACACATACAGTACATGCAAGTAGGTCACTAACTGACCAAATATCTCTAGTCTTGACCGACTTATTATTATGCCACATGATTGATTACAACTAGCTATAACTGTGCTAAGTAGAGTTGATGTCAATACCACTAACTTCAACACTCCCGCTCAAGCTCAAGTCAATTGTTGTACTCCAAGTAGCTCCTTGAAGTAAACAAACTTATCTCTACCAAGTGATTTGGTAAAGATGTAAACTACTTAGTCTTCAGTATTCACATGAAGCAAATTGATCTTTTTTGCAAGTACAATTTCCCTAATGAGGTGATAATGAACTTCTATGTCCTTTGATCTATACAGACTATGATATGCATTTCCATCTGAAATCCAAGTTGTTGTAATACGAGCTAATCCGAGCATTCCATGCTCTCAGTGCCTATTTTAACCCATAAAGTGTCATTTTCAACTTACACACATGACTCGAGTAATTAGGATGTATATAACCCTCAAGCTATTCCATATACACTTCCTCAATCAAATCTCCATTCTGAAGTGTATTTTTGACATCCATCTACTAAAGCTTTCATCCCTTAGATGCTACCAAAGCAATGATAGTTCTCATGGTGGCCATTTTTGCAAGTGGGCAAAATGTCTCCTCATAATCAAGACCATATTGTTGTGCATACCCTTTAGTAATCAGCCATGCTTTGTATCTCTTCATAGATCCATATGCTTTGTATTTCACTTTGTAAATCCATTAACAACCAATGGGTGTTTTGCCTTTAAGAAACTTGACCAAAATCCCAAGTCTCATTTTCAACCAATACATCATATTCTTCATCCATAGCCATTCACCAATTGCTTCATTGAACTTCGTAGACTCTTTGTAATCCATCACTTTAGTCATGTAAGCAAAGAGTCAGCCTATCAATAAGCTTTTTGACTCTCTCTGACCTTCTTAACTATGGTGCACTATGTGATTCCCTCTCGTGAGGTAGTACATACTTGCTTTGTCTAACTCCATTGTGTAGTAATAAAAGATATACCAAGTTCACTATCAAGACTGTCACTACCAAGCGACTTAGAACTCGAAGTAAGTAGCCTAGTAACATCTTCAAATATCTTCCCTTTTCCTTTATCTAATTTCCCCCTTACTAATATATTTGTGTTAGTGGACATAGAACCATGACTGCACAAGTGACCTGGCCATGAACTAACAGTAGAGAATGCATCTTTTGTAGGCCCAATAATAGTAATATTGTCCATAGAGCAAATTTCAGCATAAGTATCATATGTTAGTCCATAAAAAACAACCACATTTGGACCACTATATCATGAATGTAACTTATCAAACACTACATCACTGCTAAACAATGTCTCACAGATAGTCAGATTATAGCATTTGCAGGCCTTTTTTGTCTTGTGCATAGCCAATAAAGATACACACTTAGCATATCTAGTTTGTGCCCATATAGTTTCTCATATAGTGTAAGATAATGAATACCAATTGTAGGAGTTCTGCTTAAGACATATACTGCAGTTACAACTACTTCAACTTGATAATAGTTTGATAAATTATTCTCATTTAGCATAGCTCTTGCAGCTTCAGCTTGTATAACTACATGTAAGCTGCCTTTTAATACCATATTTAGCCATGTACTTGTCAAATTCACAAGTCATACTCACCGCCTCCATTAGATTTCAAGCATGAGATATAACATCCGAACTCTTTTTCAGCATGTGTTTTAAAATCCTTGAAAACATCTAGCACTTTATCCATGTGCTTTAGAATATATTGCCAAGTATATTTGCTAAAATCATCGATAAATGAGACATAACATCTTGCACCACTGAAAGATGCATTATGTGCTAGACCCTAGACATTTGAATGCACCAATTGCAATTGTGTAATACTATTTCTGGCATGTTTGACAAATAGAAATCTTACTTGCTTCCCAAACTAGCAAGTGAACCATACATGTTCTAACTCCATATACTTAAATTTTGGCAGACCAAGTACAATCTCCTTCTATTACATGGTTTTTAGCCATTATATGTTTACATGTCCAATGTGCTTATGCTAAATTTTCACATCTCTAATTGCTTCAATATCATGAGCAAACATAGCTACCTTTAACTCACAAATAGTAGCATCCAAGGTAAACATCTTGCCATCCCTTCTATCTTTAGCAATCAGCTTAGAGCCATTTCCATAATTTTTAATAAAACAATCATCTCTATTAAATCTAACTTGTAGATTCTACTCTATCCAATAGACAATACATTTTTAGTGATAGATGGTATATGCAATACATCATATAGACTCTTTCTCTTTCCATCATACATGACTAGCTGTACAACACTTGTATGCTTGACGTCATTCGGTGTATCATCACTAGTATATATATATATATATATATATATAGCCATGAGAGCCTACATTCATCTCATCAAACCATTCTCCATATAGGATTATATGATTTGAGGGGATTGAGCCAATATACCACTTTTCATCCGTCTTGCCTTGCTTAGGCATATCCTTTGATACCACATGACATAGCAAATAACCTAATTGACTAATCATCAGGACCATTACTAGTGGATGCATAGTTAACATGCCGTCTACCTTTTGTTTTCATGTCAACCTATTTTTTATGACAATCATTTGCTATATCTCTATACCTGCCACAATAATGACAATCTTTGTCTCTATTCAATTGATCATGAGACTAGCAAGAACTACCTCTGCCTCTAGGTGATCTCTCCCTACCTCCAAAGAATCCTCGTCCTCTTTGACCTTATGTATTTTGATTCTACCAAGCATTTTATTATTGTTGTCCATAAGCATTTTGAGTGTCACGATGACCTCAAGAGGCTCCACAAGCCCTACAATCCCTAGCTCTCTGACTTCAACTATGGAGCAACAATGTAAGTAACTTGTTCCAATTAAGGGGATCTTATCATATAAAAATTGATGTTTCAAAGGATTAGTATTCCTTACCCAAGCCATTCAAAGTAATGGCAATCATGTCATCATCCTTGACCTTTGATCCAATAGAAGCAAGCTAATCTGCAATGGTTTTAATTTTTGTGGTATAAGCCTATATGCTTTTGCCATTTCTTGACATGTTATTGAACTACTATTTCAACTAAATTTTTTGTGCATGAGTGATATTTCCATGGTTTTTTATAAGAATCTCCCATGTATCATGAGACTCCAACAGATAGCAATCTGCATGGCCATAACATCTAATATGCATAAGGAAAACTAATATAGAACTCTATTGGCTCTTTTCCATCCACTACTTATGAGCCCTCTACTACTCAAGCGTAGAATTTCCATCGAGAAATCTCGATTGAGCTTTGTCTCTAGTACATAAATCTCAATAACCTCTTCCAATCAATAAGTTTTATGTACTAAACTTCCATAAAGAAAAGTTCTTATTGTCTAGTTTCTCACCCACAATCTAACTGGTATTATAAATTTCTATTGCATTAGCCATAGTGCTACTAATTCAGGATAATGTAATATATTTTCAATTAGCCAAATAATGCCTTTAAACAATCCCCAAAACCCAATTACAATTTGCTAGCTATAGCTACAAATATCATCAAGTGCTCAAGATATAAAGAAAATTGGTAGTGTAAGCAAGCTTCAAAATAGCTAATGTAATTCAAATCTATAGTTGAAAAAACTCCAGTAAACATCTCCATGCATGTACATGACCCAAAGATACAATATACCCATTGTAAGCACTCAATCGATATTAAAATACTTTATGGATGACCTCTTCAAATGAGTGCTAGCTGTAAATTATATTACAACAGAAAAATGACATTCAAACTAGGCTCAACAAGCCCAAATCAACTCAAAAATATATCAAGACATCACTACAACATCCTAGCATCAAAACATGTCCATACGAGCATCAATAGATGCATAAAACTCATGCTAACATGCAATAAGCCCTTTCACAATCAATGATTGACAAGAAATCTACAATAACCAACAATGAAAAGTTTGTAATAATTGAGATATTCTCATCTCAATAGTACCTCATAACATCTCAAACATTTACCATAACATCTAGGAGTCAGAACATATCCATATGAGCATCATTAATTGCATATTCAACATGTATACATGAAGACCTTCACTCTATTAATAACCAACCAAACCATATTCAAAGAGAGAAAAAGAGACAAACAAAATAGAAGCCATGAATAAAGAGCAATAGATTCTCTAATCTAAGTCACATATACAATATATACAAATAGATCACTAACTGACCAAATATCTCTAGCCTAAGTTTAACCAACTCACTATTATGCTACATATGACTAATAATAGCTAGCTACAACTATATTAAGTAAGGTCAATTTCAATATCACTAACGAGCTTAATTTTGAATAACTCTATCCTTAAATATAAAAATTAATCCTCAAAACAAAAGGAGTTTAATGACACAACAATGTATCTAATGTCTTCCTTCATCCAATAAAACGAATTTGGTTGGTAAAGGCACTCCATCGTGATTCGAAGGTCATAAAATCCACTATTGACTTTGAATCCAACAGAGGGGTGAAAGAAATTTTGATGGTGGGCAAGGGTGCTTGCTAGATGCAAAATCATATTTTGCCACATTTTCACATCTCATGATGGCATGACACATGTTTGTGATCTAATTAGTAAGGGCCCTAAAGATTGCATGAGAGTTTTGGAGCAAGAATGGAGGATATGCAAGGGGATAGTTTTCTATTTATTTTACCAAAATATCTAACAACTTGTGCCTTTACCAATGGATTCATAGCTTGAGTTAATCAAGTGCATGACTATATACCGTGTGCACCTCCCAAGGCATATTAAAATATCTATTCACATCCACACACTTGTGCTTTTGAGTTTGTATCAAAGGGGCATTAAGCAAGAGATATTGTATCATGCTTTTAATAATGTGAGATACATATCAAAAAAGAAAAAGTAAAGTAATTATATCAAGTACTGTATCGAGTAGAAGCAAAGCCTCTACATCTTGTTGAGTTTCTTGTACACAACCTTATAAACATGGGCTTTAGCTCTAAGTTTCCTAAGTGTAGCTAGAAGATCTTCTCTAAGTGTTGACATGAGATCCATAGGCTCATGAAATTGTCTCTACCCAAAAACAGCATTGTTTTTGTGCAATCATATCAACTTGATGTGACCAAAGCTCTCATGAGAATAAAAAACCTCATAACTCATCATCATATCTACCTTGATCCTCAAAAAGGGTAAATTTGAGTGAGAGGGACTCTCTTCTTCCACTTTTGGATTCTAGAGGGGGACAAGGTTATCTTCACAATGTCCACATTCTAACAATTATTCTATAAATCGACCTCAAAGCTATCTATAGCTAAATTTCTTTCCAATGTTCACACACTAACAATATGCATGTATCTTCAACATTGACAAACTTGATGGCATTAATTACAGCTAATAAAAGACATAGATATGCCAAGTCTTGGTACACAAGTTGCATATTAGGCCATTGAAATGCAAGGGTGCAAAGCCAGAAGGCATTGATTAGGACACTTGGGCTGACATGGATGAGCTTTGTAAATCCACTATCATATTGTCACTCTCTAGTTAGGTCTATTTTAATATTGTCTTTGATGGTGATATTGCCTAGCAATTATGGGAGAAGATAGGTAATCTTTATGACAAACAAAGTCTTGCATCGCAAATGTATTGACTGAATCGTCTTATGAATCTTCGCATGAAGGAAGGGACTAGTATATCCGTGCATCTGAATGAATTTCATTCAATTTTCATATAGTTGACTTTGTAGAGTCATAAGATACTTTTCGTACTACTATGTGTACTAATATACCTAAGGATGGCCTAAAATTGTAGGATGTAGAGGGTGCTTTATTGATAGAAGAGATTAACAAAAAGAATGTGGATGCTTCTCGTAGTTCTCATGCTTTGACTATCATGGGAAAATCAAATAGTAAGAGTGGTAATGACCACCATGGTAGAGACTATTAGAAGCCCCAATCTCAGTCACACAAGTAATATCATAGTAAGTCCCATGGTCATCAATCCTTATTGACTTGTCATTACTATGGGAAGCATGATCATATTAGGCTGCAATGCTATAAAATGTAATATGATACATGCAAGGAGAAAGGCAAGGACAAAGTGCAAGATAAGTTCGATGATTGCAGAATTGTTCCTAGTAAGTCTACTATGAAAAGTGAGGAGGTAAGTGCCTTAGAACTTGAGTTTGATGATGATTACATCTTGGCATGCTTCTTCTCTTATTGAGGCTAGTCAATTGGCTAATACTCATTGAAGGGAGTAAGCCAGTATTGGAAGCACGCAAGTAGAAGCAAGAGCTATAATGAAAGGAGTAAGAGCAAGAGAGAGACACACAAACAAGATGTGGCAATCACCATGTGTGACTGGCCTTCCCTTATTCAAATGTCACTAAAAAAATAAAGAATAAAGTAACATTGATAGGCACCCACCACTTGCAATGTACAAGTATGTGGGTACTATCAATGTAACTAATGCATGGGCGGCTAGGTACATGCACCTTTACCTCTTCGACAACCTCCCACTTAAAGGTGAAAGTGTCCCTAGTGTGAGGAGAGAACAAGAAAAAAAAAGTGACAGAGTACAAATGTACATAAAATACAACAATATAAGGAAAGATATCATCTCATCCAATGCCCATCAACTTTTGAAGAAAAGAAAAACACTCTACTAAGAGACTTTTGGTGAGCATATCTATAAGATTTTATTCAATTGAGATCTTGGCAAGATCAACAAACTTGTCCTCAAATGAACTCTCAGATAAAGTGATAACACACGTCAACGTGCTTTGTCTTTACATGGAAGATCGAATTCTTGGCCAACTGAATAGCACTCATAGAATCTAAATGCAATATAGGGACCATATCACCAATACCAAGGTCCATCATTAGACACGATCTAACCAGAGAGCCTCCTTGCAAGCCCCTCAATGGGGTTGCAATATACTTAGTCTCAGGTAGTAGAGAGGGTCATGTATTTCTACATCCTAGATATCCAAGAAATAGCACCTCCAATAAAGGAGAAGACATAGCTAGAGAGGTGCACTTCCTACTGCTTGCATATCCTACATAATCAAAGTCAGTGTACCCCATAACTCTTGTATCCTGGCCACCATAACATATGCACATATCTATTGTGCCCTTCAAGAACCTCATGATACTCTTCATGGCATCCTAATGCCATCTACCAAGTGTAGTCATAGAGCGTGCCACAACTCCCACTGCAAATGCTATATCAGGATGAGTGGTTATAATGGCATACATCAAATTTTCTATTATGAATGCATAGGGGATCTTGGCCATCTTGGCCTTCTACTCATTTGATTTCAGACTTGACTCACCTTCACATGAAGAAAGAGGATGGCCAATAATAGGCTTACCATCCTGTATATGAAAGCACTCAAGGACTTTCTAATATGCTCCTTCTATGATAAATAAAGAAGCCCCTTAGAGAGATCGCGTGTGATGCCCATTCCAAGAAATATGAGGCCTATCCCATGTCTTTCATCTCAAGGCTCTTCTAGAGCTAAGTTTTCGAGGCATCTAGCTCATCATGAGCTCTCCCAGCAACTACAGCTACATCCTTGTGAGTGCATAAAAGCATCAAACTTGTGGTACCATTCCCTTGATGTCTACTTAAGTCCATATAAAGAATCTTTCTCAACTTTCACTATGTGTTCTTTACCTTTTTCCTCAAAGCCCTTAGGCTACTACATACAAATCTCATCATGCAAGTCCCCATGTAGAAAAGCCATATTTACACCCATTTGATACATGTCCAAATAACTAATGCTAGTACTAAGCGTAGGATTGTCATCTTGACCAAAAGAGAAAAAACTTCATTGAAGTCAACATCATGTTCCTGCTTGAAACCCTAAGCTACCAATCTAGCCTTATAAGCTTTCTTACCACTAGGCAAAGGAACTAAATGTATGGTTAGTTTGTAAGGAGTCGAATTCTGGTTGCATAGCCTTGTCCCATGAGTGATTATCATATCTGTGCATGGCCTCATCATAAAAGAGAGGCTCACCTACATCTATCACCATAACATAATCCATGGAGGGCATAAAGTGCTCAATTAGCTCTAGTAGAGCATCTCCAAATAAGCAGATCCTACACAACATGCAAATTTTGGGCCACACGGGCATCAATTTGTATATGATGTTTAGCTAGCTAGAAGAAGCAAGAGGCTTCTCCTGAAATATCACTCTACGTACATCAACTACCTACTTAGGCTACTTATGCATCTTTTCCTCATGGAAAACGATATCATGGCTATAGGCATCTTTTCCTCATGGAAAACAATATCATGGCTATAGGTAGCCATGTGAGTCTGTAAATCCTATACATGATAGCCCATCTCATCTATATCCCCATCACCAAAAAAGATGTATTTTACGAACTTAGAATCTAGCTTATTGCACTTGTCCCTAGAAACATGGCAAAATGCCTCACAACCAAAGATGTGCAAATGAGCATATGATGGAGGTTTCCAATCCATACCTCCTCTGCAACCTGGAAATCAATAACAATGCAAGGAGACCCATTAATCAATTGTCAGACAATTGTAACTACCTTAACCTAAAAGTACTATGGTAAGCCTACCTAGCCAAGCAGACTCTTTCCTGAATCATCTTATCATACACTCGACAATACCATTTTGGGGAGGGGTGTAAGGGGCAGCCAATTGACACTTAACAACCTGCTCATCACAAAACTACTCAAAATCTTTTGAGACATACTCACCCCCATTATCAAACCTTAGGTATTTCAACCTATACCCATATCAATTCTCAACAAGAGCAAGCCAACACTAAAAGATAGACCATACTTTTGATTTCAACTTAATAAGATAAGCCTAGAAATTATGTGAGTAACCATTAATGAAGGTAACAAAGTACTTTGCACCACCTCGTGACTAATAAGACATGCGACCACATACATCCAAATGAAAAAGAGCTAAAGGCTCGCCCATGTGTTTTATGCCACTCTTCTTATGTGTACTATGGGCCTACCTGCCATATAAACAATGATCACAATACTCAAAATACTTATACATACGATAATGTAAACTACTAAGCATTTTCATTCATTTTAAAGACGTGCGCACAAAAGTCAATGATGCGAAAGAGATACATATAAAACTATAGTCATAGCCAAATCATGGTCAAGTGACCTAGATATCGACAAGGGATAGAGAATGCTAACATCGTGTGCAATAACAAGATTCCCATATGTAATCTTCCACAAGGAATCACCAAAAGAGACAATATAACCGACATCATCCCCAAGGTGCCATCAAAGATAAGGTTCTTTGCGAGAGTTAGTACATGACATATATCATGAAGAGTAAGCATGTTGCCTAAATCAAACTACAACTGGACATTACCAATACCAACTATCTCTAATGCCAAGTCATTACCCAAGAAAAAAAATCCTAGCATATTGTGATAGGAGAGAAACCACTCTCTATGAGGGGTTACATGAAAGGAAGCCCCTAAATCTATCAACCAACATCAAGTATATCCTGACAAAGAATCAATTAGCTATGAAGCATCCAAGGATGAGATTGCCAATATGAGATCATCTAACACATCACACTACACCACATTAATCTCCTCAAACTTGATATTAGACTTGCTAGGCTTAATACTATGATCATCATTCTTTTCTTGTAATTTACCCTTACCCTTTTCCTTATGCTTGTCTTCATGTATTTTATGGCACTTGCTTTTTCACAATAATGACAAGTAAGATTAAACTTATGGCCATAGGACTTATTGAAAGATTGTCCATGTGTTCTAGATTGAGACCTTTGAGAGTCTCTACCATAACCATTTTCATCCTGCGAGTCTCTCACAATCAATCCATGTGACATATGGAAAGCATCTACATTATTTTTGTTCACCTTTCTATCAAGAGGAGACTCTCAACATTTTGCGATTTCAACCCATCCTTTAAGGTATTGGCACATAAAGCCATATGAAAAGTGTCCCACAACTTAGTAGAATACCAAGTAGAAATAAAGGATGCAAAGAATCCTTGAACCCAATCTCATGTGAAGCTAGATAGATGATGATGGAGTGAAACTCATTCAACTGTGCATACATAGAAGTCCCTTCCTTCATGCAAAGGTCCATCAACTTTTTCAGCAAATACGTTTGAGATGTAAGACTCTCTTTATCATAAAGATTTTTAGTTTGTGCCCAAAGCTCATATCCAATCTAATTTTTAGTTATTAAAAAATTGTAGTGAACCTTCTTAGAGAGTGCTAAAATGACTCTATACTTGCATAGCTCATCTAATTTGTCCAATCCGTGAACATAATGTTTTGGGTTTGGCACCCTCATTTTTTAATGGTCCAACCTACCATTTGTACATTGAAACCTCCAATTCTTGTGTCTTCCAATAACTATAGTTAGTTCCATCTAGTTTTTCAATAATGAAGATATTATTATCATGAGAACCACTAGCCATAATGAGAACAAGCAAGTGTACAAAAGGGGAAAACATGTTCTTATAATTTCCTATAAATTAGCCCCAAAACCACTACCAAATCAAGTGGGAGACAAGATATACTACCAAAGTAATGAATTGTCCACAAATTGTAAGCAAAACACTATCAAGAGGAGGTGATTGCTCTCATAAATAGTGCAGTAGCTGCAATTATAACATGTTGAAAATAGAGTATAGTAGTAAGAAATCAAAGCCAAGTATGAGCTATCATTAACATGCAAACTGCAACTGCCAAGAAAGAATTGCAACTAGCAGTGATGAGTGAATATGTAACCAAGACCAAGAACTATCAAAGGTCAACATGTCAAATTGAGATACATCCCATAGGCATAACCATCATGTATATAGTAGGTCTCACTCATAATGGAAGAGACCTTCCAAAGGCACAACTAATTGAGCAATGATAATAGAAGCTCAATACATAGCCATGTAAGATGAATACATCACTAAGAATACCGTGAAAGACATATGTGTCATCCCAAAACAAAGGTCAAAGATCAACCCACTATGTATCAACTACATACATTTAGCATAAAGAGAGTATACATATGTCAACTGAGTCCCATTGTCTCATAGTAGCAATCAACTGCATAAACCAAATGCTCTGTAATGCATCCAAGTGTATAGTAGCGGATCATCCCACTAGAACAAAAGTTTTCATGACAAAACATGGGCCCAAAACTAGCTCTAAGGCTCTAGCCAGGCCTCTATGCTCAACCAAAATAGCCCATGACCTGACAGCCAAGAGCGTCTAAGAGGCTACACACACTAATGTAATGTAGACATGCGTTTGTACCGTTCATAGTCCAACGGATCCCTTCCCAACTCCTCACAAGGAGTACCCAAACCAGGTCCTAGCACCCCTCGTAGCACATACACAAAGAGCATCTCTCAGTTGATTGCCACCACGGCCTACTTCAGCTCTCCTACACCTTAGAGATTGGCCCCAACGTGCGTCGTTCAAACATAAAGCGCGTACCACACATAGTCCTCTCTTTATCATCAATTGTTCCAAGAGATAGTCTGTATCCTCACTTTATTAGTCCCTGAAAAAATGAATGTACTAAACCTACAGCTTGGGACTTCTCACACTCTCAACATGAATCACAATTTAGGAAACCAAGTGCTATGCAATCCAAGATTTGATACTCGTTTGATACCATGTATATGGAATGCGATGCAAATTTTTTGTTGCATAGGGATAGCACACTGAGCATATTCGTACTACTAAACCCTTTAACTTTTAAAATAAATGCATCCTATATGTAAAGTGCATCATAAAAATCATATTTTAGCCTATATTTAGCACTCCCCTCCCCTCCATACCATTTAATGTTATGCTTGTGGTGGTAGGTGTAGAGAACGTTTTCGTGTTATTTTCTTGTCTAAAAAGTGATAAATAATGCATTATAACATGGAAATTGGGCTAAGCTAAGGCTAAACCTCATACCTTAGACTCATCACATATCCACAAACACATTTATAATTTTATGTAAATTTTTGACATATAAAATCTATTTTATCTATTTTTCTTGATTTTTTTCTATTTATTTATTAACAATTACTATTATATTTTATTTTTTTATTCAACTTGATTAAGATTATTGGAATTCGCCATTATCTTTCATTTCATCTTATAAGAACGTGATTTTTCCACCTAAAATTTTAAAAAATCCTTATTTTTCCACTTAAATATCGTATTTCGGGTTTTAAATGATTAATAATGACCACATTTAACCATGAGTTCTATATATTATTACTTGCATCCCTCAAAGACGTGTCAAATAAGATTCATACAAATTTTTATCCCATATGCACTTCATTTGGACCATAAAACGTCAAAACCATGCAAAAAAAATTAGTATTAAATAAACATACCGCTAAATTTCTTATTTAGAGTCACGAAAATTGAACGCATGGATAGCCATAAATCTCCACATAGCACTTGATAACACTTATTAGCATCCTCTTAATCTTGCATCAATCTGGCATATGTCGAACAAGCATTCTTCATCATGTTCTTCTCTTTCTATTGCCCGCATGAATGGTCTCTTAGAGGAGAGAGAAATATTGAATTTGAAACTCCACAACTAGATAACCATTCATTGTGCCAAGATAGGCGATGGAGAGTGAAATTTTATAGAAGTCGACTTGTATAATCGGATCTATGGGTTGTTTTTTACCTCCAATTCCCCCTCATGAAATCGTCATGACATGGTGAAATTTTAGGGACAATGGCCCCCAAGGGCCATGCCCTTTCAAATCTTGGTCTTTATTTGACCCCCCCAAAGTCCAGCCTCTAGTTTCTCCTATGTTTGGTATCCAATTCGGTGTTTGAAAAATTTTGTGCATCCATCTTAAAGCCTAAACTACCAAGAACTTGTCTTGCTTTGATCCGGCACCTGAAAAAATTATGAAAAATCCACAACCACTGCAAAGATTAGTCTTTTGAAGCAATTTGAATTCCTATCTTCCATAGCCACTTAAAATTGTTAGATCTGCATCTTTTGCTTTTAGTGAGCTTCCATTTTCGCTTTAAAATGACATATTTCGACACATCTCTAACACATTTTCTAGCTTAAAATCCCACTCTCATCATTGGCGACCATGGGATAGGGTGACTCAACCCGTCGAATCCATGAACTGAGCTACACATAAAACCTGATAAAGAGCATCAACAAGATGCTTCAAAGAAGAAAACAAAGAAAAAAACAAACACAACTCTCACCCTACCCCCCTCACAAAATCAAGGCATGAAAATCCACAAGGGATAGGCCAAGGATAACCGAATAAAGATCCAAAGCTAGTCGCTAACCAAGTACTGGAATACAAACAAGCTGAAGAGAACTATCAAAGAAGTCATCCTAAGTGTCTGAACTACCTACCTACCCTAGGACAACTAGATCAGGAACTCCTACTAGGTGAGGACTCTTATAGCCTAGTCTTTCATTTTCAGATACTTTTGATTCTTTTGGACTTGATACTCAAGTGTAAAAAGGAGGAAGCTGAGCATAGTAACCCAAGAAGAGTAGGGCATTGGGCTCAGGTGCTGACTCGATACCCAAGAACCTACCAAGCCCTTACAAAGTGACACTAAATCTTTTTTTGTGCTCACTTTTATTTTTATTCCAACCATCCTTAAATATTTTGATTAGCCAAACATCACCCCCAAGAAGACAAGGCATCAGCCTCAAATATCCTAACTCGGTACCCAAGGATCTACTAAGGCTTCACAAGGCGATGAATATCTACTATTTGATTTTTTTTTCATTTCATTTATTTTTCTTTTGTTCAAGGGTTAGAACCCCTTTTTACACACCTCCATATACTATAGTCTTCAAATATAAGCATTGTTTCTTCTCTTTCTTTATTTTGGCAGGCTTCTCTAACAACCTCACAACTTACAGAAAATCCTAGAACTAGCTACCTAGCAGGCTAACAAAACAAGGTTACTAGAACCACCTTCTAAAACAATTCTTAGAGTGCTTGAGAATGCCTTTACAAGACCTCCCCAAACATACCTAACCTATTCCTTGGACTATATGTCTTGATTGCTAGTCCCCAACAAAAGAAAGAAAAATCCCCACGGATACACATAACACACTCAACGTAAAGGGGAAGAACTTCATAAAGGAAGGAGATCACCTAGACTTGGTCACAAGAAGCATCAGAACAACAAGAGGCTCCATACAGGCACTCTATCAAACCTGTTTGGTACAACACTAAAACAAAAAACCATTAAACATACCTGCACAAAATAGATACAGAGCTCTCTTGGCCTAATGAAATATAACATTTTGCATCAAAAATAATCAACCGTCTTGGTCTAAACTAAAACCCAATACAGCTTATACACATCCCTTCTTGAAGTGGTACTAACATACAACAAGATGCTTTATTCCAAGGAGAAAACAGGGCTCCTAGCCCTAAACTAGATGTTTCAAATTATGACCCATACCTCATGCATATACAATAAGAGGTGTATGCATGAAATGCCATTTGACCATCCTATGGGTCCAAGATAACAACGGTAAATGGGTCTCGGCTACTCTTTGCATTACCCATACTAATCACCATCGCCTACCATATAAAGCATGTTCTGATAAAAGTCCCCATAATCAATCAGGTCCTATCTCATCATCAATGGAGATATCTAAACTAGGACCACATTTTTTAAAAATGTCTTCTTTGTAAGCATAATTTGCTACCGAATCGGTAAACTAATTCCAATAGCATGGAATCACCTGAAGAGACACTCTCTCAAACTCATCAATCAAGTTCATAGTGGTGCAATAATACATACGAAGAATGGGATTCCTACTACATCCCATTCAATCGATTCAAAACCAACAAGGAAACCCCTTTTACTAATAGCTAGGGCATATCACCTTTCTTAGCAATATTCAGTCTCATGATTAGGGCTTTATATTTTGCCATATTATTAGTAAATCCTAACCCAATGTAGGTAGATAATTTCATCGTGATTCTACGTCAAGGGTCTCTAATGGCTACCCCAATACTCCCTCTCTTATTGGGCCCCCTGGATGCTCCATTACAATATAATGTATATGTCCATAAAGGGTTCACACATGTCCTTTATTTGTAACTATGATAGTCAAAATTTAGCATATTCAGAGGGGATGAACCAAAGGCTCTATCCCACCTTCTTCAGTGAATCCAATAAGTATCCTCATCAAAATCCTTATGCAGTGATGGAAAAAGACTTTGATCTCCCAAATAAATGTCCCATCCTCTTGCTCAATCACTATATAACCTTTGCTCCACCAAATAAGTCATCCCTCATAGTATCATTGTTCCAAATATGGGTGCTCTAAGTAGGGAATTAGCCACCCCATCAACCAACTTTTAGCCTTTCTTACAGGCTTCAAATTTGTCCAACCTTGACCTGCAATACAATTATCTCATCAATATGCCTAAAGATAATAAGGTTTAATCTTATTTAGATTATCCTTATTTTTAAACTCCACTCTCTGCAAATTTACTAGTAATGCTATGGACTTATTTTTCTCGATTCTAACTAATTTATCCCACTTAGGCTCTAGTTTCCTAGGAAACAACTCCCTATGTGCATCATAGTATAAAACTAATTGTACTTTATTAAAGGTATACTTCTTTGCTTTTAAATCATGAAAATGTTTCATTCAATACTTAGCTACCTCTCCTCATATAATAGACTCTGCAATTTGAGCTCATCGAGGTATGCTAAAGTCATAAAGCACTAAAGGAGTGCATCTTCGTTTTCCAAAGAATGGTTAATTGCAAATCTTAGAGTCAGTAACTTGATCTCTAGGGGTAGTATGCACTCCTTGCCATGAACTAACTTGAATAGGGTGTGGCCGGTAGCTCCCTTAAAGGTCGTACTATACACCCACATTGCCACATTTAGCTTCTTATCCCAATCTCTTTTTTTTCTCTGATACTATCTTTGATAGAATACCCACATGCTATTTTTTGGTACTTTCAACCTACCCATTCGCTTGTGGATTTTACGATGTCATTTCATTGTGTTTAATCTACCATGCTTCAATCAAGTTCTTAATCACTTTATTCAAAAAATAGATTTCATGATCTAACACAACTCCTTTGGTGGACCAAATCAGTAGATAATCTACTCAAATTGGAAGCTATCAGTCTCCTTTGCAACATCCTTCCTCATCGCTCATGCTTCTATTGACCACTTTGTAAAATAATTAGTTACCACTATGATATACCTCTTCTGTGTAGAGGATGATGCCATAATAGGACCCACAAAATTGATGTCCCACTTCTCAAATGGTAGTATTGTCATAATAGGAGTTAGCAAAAGCTTCCTATTCTCCCTACTATCATGTCTCTAATATATACCACATCTCTTGACATATGAAAATGCATCCTAGAAGATGAACGGCCACCAATATGCAACTCTAAAATCTTTTTGTGTATTCAACCGTCAAGCAAAGTGTCCTCCACAAGTGAAGTCATGACACTCCTCCAAGATAAATGGAACCTCATCATGCATAACACATCAGTGATAAACATCATCAATCCCTTGCAGGTATAATGTTTCTACAATCAAGACAAATTTCAAAGTCTACTGTTTAATTTTCCCCTTTTCGGCCTTTGAGAAAGTGACTCTAGTCTCTCCTATAGATAGATAGTGCGTTATGGTAGCATACTAAGATGGAATGGAAGCCATATCAATTTTGAATAGACCCTCAAGGTCACTATCTTCAACCAAAATTTCCTTGAGTTACTCAAAATCACAAGACATTCAATGATGCCTTGCAACTTCAGTGGCTTACTCTTAATTTCATAATCAAACTCTTGTAAAGTAATTAACCACTTTGCCGAGTGGTGAGGCAGTTATGCAGCTTATTCATCAGTAGCCTCAGCCCCTCTATCTTCATATAAAATACCACCTTCTCATAGAGAATGTAATGTCTAAACTTCTTTGTCATAAATACCATCCCAAGGCACAACTTCTCCATGTAGGTCTAACTAATCTCAAATATCCCCAATTTATGGCTAGCAAATGCAATTTAATGACATCACCTCTCCTCCCAAATCTAGGCTAAACAATAGCTCATGTTATACATTGTGGCTTGCTAAAAATATATAGAAGACCTCACCTTTTTTGGGTGATTTTAAGACTGTCATTTTCACAAGTTCCTGCTTTACATCCTTGAAGGATACTTGACATGGGTCACTCCAAACAAACCAATAGTTAAAGGACTATAAATTCGTTAATGGTAACGTCCTCTCCTCCAGTGCATTGATAAATCTTCAATAGTATCCCACTAATGAGAGAAAACTATGTACTTCTTTGGGAGTACATGGCAAACCCATAGCAACAATAACCTTTATATTTTTAGGATCACTTGTCACAATACCAGCCAAGCTAACCACGTGGCTCAATAGCAATCCATAGGGCACTCCAAAGATGTTGTCTCTCCCTTATGGTGGTTGCCCCCACATCATCAATAAAGATTTTCAACTCCTCTAGGAAAATATCACCAAAAGTCTTATTAGCTATACGTTGCTCTAAGAACTTGGTGCATTGCATAACCCAAAGGCCATAACATGATATGCAAAGGTACTAAATATAGTAATAAATGTCATTTTCAACTTGTCTTTCTCAGCAATAGCCATTTGGTTGTATCCAGCAAAGCAGTCCATGAATGAATAGATATCCTTACCCACTAACTGATCTAGAATCTGGTCAATAAATGATAGCAAATAGTAATCTTTGACCATCTATTTATTAAGCTCTCTAAAATCTATGCAAATCCGAATTTGATTATTATTCTTTTTCTTGATAACTACTACTGGTGAACACCACTCCATGTGTTATACAAGAAATATCAGGCCAACCTTACACAATTTTTGCAACTCCTCAAAAAGTCGGTTGTCCCTTAGTTCAAAAGGCATACACCTCAATTTTTGTTGCATAAGGTGGCTACCTTCCTTCAATGGAATGGTATGCACAGCCAGACTAGAAGGAATATCTCTCATCTCATCATAACTCTAGGCAAAAATGTCACGGAATTCTTAGATCAAGGACACCTAGTTCTTCCTTTCTTCCAGACTGGGCATAGACTCTAATTTAATCGGTCATGGATCATCCAGCGTACCAAGGTCTAACTCAATCATATCCACATCTCTTACTCTATCTTGATCTTCTATCAGCTCATTTAGAGTCACCTAGTAGACATCCTCTATAGTAGTGGACCCCTCTCTTGATTTGTCACTTGATGAAGTTCCACTACCAGATGGATCCTCTAATGCAACAAATTTTGACGAAGATAAAGGTTCTCTCTCACTTTGAGGAGATTCAGGATATGCATCCATTATCACATGCCAGACACCTCTACCAAAAATCAAACAACCAATGGGTATATCAACTTAACACTCGGATTGCAAGATCCATGGCCTCCCTAAAATACTTGATAGCTTGGCGGCCCTACAAACTTGATAACCCTAAAGTCTACAAGACATTCCACATGAGAAACAGTCACATGGACCTTGGTAATGCAACCTTTAGGTTGGCTTAAACTGTCATTAGCCATTTGGAGAATTGTAGAGGCATCATTTTGGATTTCCTATCCTAATCTTTCCATAAATTCTAAACTCATAATATTGACAAAGGATCACATATCCACAATGGTATGTTCCACTAATATGCTGTCAATGTATGCTACTACCCTTGGGCAATGCCTTTCAACATATTGAAACCAATCATTTCCCACATGAGCTATCCACAAGGGCTCAACACTATAACCAATGTGAAGAATATTTTTGAACTCTTTATGCACTCCTGGAGATAACTTGATCAATTGTAGGAGATTCACATCAGGCCTACTTTACCTTGCAAAGAGAACTTGCTAAATCAAATTTATGATAGCTAGCAATGGTTCTCTTCTCCTGCCAGACCATTCTTTCTCTTGAACTTGGTCCCTTGAACAATATTTGGCATCTCTTTCTTAGATTTATATTCTTCTTTGGCAGCACTTATCGAGGTCGGCTTTGTCATCATCTGCTTTTAATGGATCAGCTTCCATATCATGGTTAAGGACTTGCATCCCCTTATCATCCTATTTGGGGTTTGGGGTATATCTCAACATGTTTTATATTATTCTTGCCACCTTCTTTAACATTTTCTTTCTCTTGTAATGGCTTGTAAATTGGAACCCTCAATGGAGTTAGCATGCACAGCTTTGATAAGGATGCCACCACTACTAGGAAGCTCCTCTACATTAGCTTTTCCTCTTTGCAATATTTTCTTTGATCTCTCATCCTGCTAAAGATTGTTCCCTTGTGCTCAATGATTTATTGGACTTGGCTACTTATTCTCTTACTGAAGTGAGCTTATCTTACTCTAGCAAGTACTAGCTAAATGACTAGACTTTTCACAAATGTCACATTTGACATTAGGGTAGTTCCTCGAAAAGTACTGACCACCATACCACTTACAGTTGAATCTTGATGGACCACCCTCTTTAGAGCATCGACTTCCTACCACGTTTTGCACCTTCTTTAGGAAATTAACATCTATGGCTATTTGTCTGTATTGTTCCATTATCATGGCAATATAATGATTCATCATGTCCTTGACTTCACCAAGAATATTTGATGTACTAGACTCAGAGCCACGATCATCTACTTGTCGTTCAGTTAGTCTAACTAGTTGATTAGGGATCATATCTACTGTTGATTAATTAGAATGAGATTAAGATTTTTTATTTGGCTTCCATTATTTAGTGGAGCCATCTGGCTAGCTATCGCCATAGTCACATTAGAGGGAGCTAGTAACATAGACACACTTTGCATTGTGCTCCCTCTCCCATTCAAATTGGTCATGGATACCCCTTGTCTTCCACTAGTTAACACCAAATTATTTTCAAGCTCTAGACTCAATTTTAAGTTTGCCCTAGAGGCATAGGCCGCTTGTAATCATGACTCTATCTCCTTAACAACATTACTCAACTGCACCTAGATATTAAAATACAAGTGATGCAAAAAGTATTATAGTTGAGTAGCGGTGGTTGAAATGGGAATATAGGTTTGCAATTTATAAAACACTTCTTTCAGTTTCTTGGCATATCCTCTAATATTCTCATGAGGTTCTTGATGTGTTACATTAAGAACACGTAGCCAATATTGACCACCTCTTTCAAGGGCAAACTCTCTTTGGAAGGCTACAAAAAATAGATCAATTGTAGTTATGATTCTAGCTTGTAGGTTGTGATACCATACTACAACCCTTCCTTTCAGAGTCATATTAAAGAACATCATCAGATGTCCCTTATCTTGGATTCAACATAGTTGAGCATTAACTTTTGGAACTTACTAGCGTGTAGCTCTGCATCTTCCTTTGCTTATCCATTAAAAATGGGTAGAGGAAATCGTAAGGCTAGCAAGTTCGGGCTAAGTTGAGGATAAACCTCATGACTGACACTTATCATACATCCATAAATATGTTTAAAATTTTATGTCCTTTTCTGGCATATACAATCTATTTTTTCCATTTTTTCTCTATTTTTCTTGATTTTTCTTCTATTTATTTATTAATAATTACAATATTTTCTAATTTTCTAATTCAACCTAATTGGGATTACTAAAATTCACCACTATCTTTCATTTCATCCCATAAGAACATGATTTTTTCACACCCGAAACAGAAAAACTCTTATTTTTTCACTTAAATATCGCAATTTGGGCTTTAAATTATTAATAATGACCACACTGCATATTATCACTTGCAACCCTCAAAGGCATATCAAACAAAATTCATACCAATTTTTATCTCATATGCACTTCACTTGGACTATAAAATGTCAAAACCAAGCAGCTTTTCTTCATAAAATAGACATACCGCTAAATTGCATATTTAGAGTCACAAAAATTAAATGCGTGGATAGCCATCAATCTCCACACAGCACTTGACAAAACGTCTTAGCATCCTCTCAATCTTGCATCAATCATGTGTATGTTGGACTGTAATGAAAGAGACCTAACTGTCCTAACTAAGGGGAAGGAGAGAGAGGACTACAAAAGAAGAGGGAGAGGAGAGAGAAAGGCAAGAAGAAGAGAGAGAAAGAGGGAGAAAGGAAGAAGAAGAAGAAGCCATGGAAGCTTGAGAAGGTGAAAAGAGAGTTTCTTGATAATTTCTATGATGCCTCAAAATACCCTCTTACACCTTATATACCGTTAGTGTGACTGATATGTTCCCATGCCATGTTCTCGTGATCCCCGTTCATTACAAACCATCCCGTCTCATAAAGTTTTTATCCTCGAAAACAAGGGATGTAGTCATGGACTGTAAGGGTGTGTTGTAGGAAATCAGCCATAACTTTGTGTGAGAAACTCCGAATGGGACAGTTGAGGTGTCGCCCATGAGATGTACTTTCAGCCCATGTGGGTGGGGCGGGGCTGCAATCAGGTTAGGACCAAAATGGTGACAAAATAGAGGGCTATCCAGGAATTACTAGTGTGATGTCCCAGATGGTATGGCTAGAGAAAAACAGCCATAACTTCCACTAGGGAACTCTGATCAGGGCAAGTAAGGTGTTGCCACGGAGCCCTCGAGGTGTACTTTCAGCCCATGTATGGAGTATGGGACTGGAAATGGACCAGGACCAAAACAAGTGGCTGTCCAGATGCAAACTGCAGCCCAAAACAGGTGTCATGGTTAAGTTCCAGCCAATACGGCCTCCTTGAGGTGTGGAAATTCATCCAAAATAGATGCTGGGCGCCAAGAGACTTCCTCTATTGGTAGGCCTTGCCATTTGATCAGGTATTCATGTATGGAACGGGTGCGGAGTTGCTTTTCATGTTGCCCAATGACCGCTTCAAGGATGTACTAGATAAGGCCCTCCTCATCTATGGGTGGTAGCTCCTCTACATGGTCTTTGGGAGTGCCAATGAAAGGTTTCAATTGGCTCACATGGAAGACATCATGGATCTTAGTAGTGGGAGGGAGTTGGAGACGATAAGCCAAGTCCCCGACCTTCTTAATGATTTTGTAGGGCCCATAGTAATGGTGTGCCAACTTGTTGTAAGAACCGTCCTTTAGTGTGGCATAACGGGACTTGGGGACCTTGAGGAGTACCAATTCACCCTCTTGAAAGTCAAGGGGTCTTCTTTTTGCATCAGCATGGAGCTTCATGTGCTCTTGAGCCCTTTTGAGGTTTACCTTGCATTGTTGAAGTAAAGCTTGCATGCAGTCCAACTCTTCTTTTCCTAGGGGGTTGAGCTTTTCATTGAAGATCCTGGTAGGAAGGGGCACCCGATAACCATACAATGCTTCAAAGGGAGAGACTCCAATGCTCGAATGAGTGGAGTTGTTGTAAGAAAAATTAGCCAAGTGCAGCCGTACGTCCCAAGAATTCTGCACATCATGACAAAAATGTCGCAAATAAGTTTCAAGCCACTTATTGACTCTCTTGGTCTGCCCATCCGTTTGGGGATGATAGGCTATAGACAGAGCCAATTTTGTCCCCATGGAGCTGAAAATTGTCTGCCAAAGCTGACTCATAAATTTGGTGTCCCGGTCATATATTATGACGTGGGATAAGCCATGCAACTTAAAAACATGCTCCATAAACTGAGTGGCAACTTGAGATGCTGTAAACTGGGATTTTGTAGGGATGAAATGGGCTACTTTAGTGAGTCGGTCAACTACCACATATATGCTATCCCAACCCTTCTTGGTTGTAGGTAAACCAGTGATGAAATCCATGGTACCTTCGGGGATAGGTAAAGGCTGCAACAATCCACCCGGTTTAAGAGTGCTATCTTTATTTTGTTGACAAGGCACATATCTAGATACAAAGTCTTTAACATCCCACCATAGGCCTTTCCAATGGAAGCTTTTTGAAACTCGATCATATGTTTTGAAGACCCCTAAGTGGCCAGCAATCGGTGAAGAATGCATCTCTTCAAGGATCCTTTGGGTGAAGGGAGAGGCATGGGGAATCACAATACGGCCATGGATCCAAATGATGCCATTGTGGAGCTGATATTGGGAATTGTCATCCATGACACCTTGGTGTAATTTCTGGAAAAGAGGGCCGAATTCAGTATCAAGCAAGTATGCCTCTTGGAGCTCTTCAATCCAATCATGGTGGAGTTCAGTGATGGATTTGCAGGGTAGCCACCCATCTACGTTGTTTGGGAGTGAGGTTGGGCTGAGTCAAGAAGTATTTGAGCACACGTTGGTCACTTTCACCTTAAATCTGCTGCCATACAAGTAGTGATGCCACTTTTTGATAGCATGAATGACTGCCAACATCTCCTAATCATCATAGACATGCAACTCTCTCTCTTTATCATCCAATTTTTGGCTCTCAAATGCTATTACCCCATGTTCTTGCAGCAAGACTGCACCAATACCCTATCCATTAGCATCACACTGGATGGTAAAATCCTTTGAAAAGTCGGGGGATATGAGGATGGGGGTTGAAGTGAGCAAGTCTTTCAGCTTCTAAAAACTGCGGTCAGCCAATTCATCCCATAGGAAAGCCTCTTTTTTCAGCCTGTCTGTTAACGGGGCTGCAATTGTGGCATAATGGCGAATAAATCTCCGATAAAAAGAGGAGAGGCCAAGAAAACCACGCAAGGAGGTAGTGGAAGTGGGGGTGGGCCACTCCCGGACACATTGCACTTTCTTAGGATTAGCTTGGATGCCCTTTTCACTAATAATATGTCCCAAGTACTCAACCTCTGTTTACATGAAGACACACTTGCTTTCTTTGGCAAATAGCCGGTGCTCTCTCAGTACATCAAAAATTTACCTGACATGCTTCAGATGCTCATGCAGTGACTTGCTGTAAATGAGTATATCATCAAAGAATACCAACACAAACTGGAAAAGCCATAGCTGTAATATTTTGTTCATTAAGCTCTAAAATGTGGCGGGTGCATTAGTGAGCCCAAATGGCATGACAAGGAAATGGTACAAGCCACGGTCAATCCGAAAGGCTGTTTTGACTTCATCACCCACCCTCATTCTGATTTGGTGGTAACCGGATCGCAAATCAATCTTGGTGAAGTAGCGCGCTCCCTTGAGTTCATCAAGCAACTCATCAATTCGAGGGATGGGGTATCCATTTTTGACGATGATCTTATTGAGATCACGGTAGTCAATGCACAACAGGAAAGATCCGTCCTTTTTCTTAACCAATAGAACCGGGGAGGCATAAGGGGAAGAGCTAGGCTCTATGAATCCCATCTCAGTGAGCTCCTTGACTTGCTTTGCTAATTCCTCTCTCTCACATTTAGAGAGTCGATATGGGGGTTTATTGATGGGCTTGGCATGGGGCTCCAAGTCAATCGAGTGATCCATAGATCTCTGAGGGGGAAGGGTAGTGGGGGGCTGAAATAGGTCCTCATATTCAGCTAAAAGCGCTTTTAGTGCTGCATTTTGCTTCCCCAAGGTGTGTTAGTCATCATTATCCTTATGCAAATGCAAGACAAAGAAATGGAAGCGTTTCTTGAATTCTTTTTTGAGTTGTCTTGCTGTTATAAGCTGAAAATCTGCATTTTCTTTGATTCCCTCCAAGTGTACAAGCTGCCAATGCATTACAAACTCCATATACAGCTGAGAGAAGTCCATAGAGATTTTTCCCAACTGCTGAAGCCAATCATATACCAAAACAATATCCACGGGGCCCATATCAAGGGTAATTCAGTCTACCTTTGCTGTGTAATTTTCAGCCAGCATAAGACACACTTGTGTGCATACATGGGAGCTCACTTCCTCATTTTCATTGGCCACTTAAACCCAAAGAGGTTACTGTAATTCAGTGGGAACATATGTCAAACGGCCAAGAGTTGATTTATTCACAAAATTGTGCATGTTGCCACTATCTATGAGGATGTGTACACTCTTGCCATCAATGTTACCATGCACTCGTAGGGTGTTCGGGCTCCTAGAGCCAGTCCATGCATCCATGGAGATCGAGCAAGCTGATATAGTGGTGAATGAGGGGTGCCAAGGGCCATTCCCAAGCATGTCATCAATGGCGCAGCCACCGGGGTCAAAAGGGAACCCGTTCGGTGAGTCATAAAACTGATCGGTATGAAGATCCTCTTCATATTTAGCATTTTCAGCAAGTGTCATCATGGGAGAGTTGTCATGCAAGTCCTCTTCTAACTTGTCACTATCTTCTAGCACATACATGCTATTAAACTTGACAATGGCATTCTTGAAGGGGCATTTGGATACATGATCAGTCATGTATTTATCCCCGCATTTAAAGCACAAGCCTTTGGCTTTTCTATCCTTAAAAACTTCAGGAGGAATGAATTTTTGACCATTAGGACTAAAGGCATTCCTTGTCCTATTTTCAGCATACTTTGGGTCACTTTTGAAGGGTGGTGCTATCCCAAAACTGCCATATTTCCTTTTAGCATTAAAAGTGGGGTAAGTAGGGATTTTGGGGCTGTCATTCCCTGCATTGTGGCTGCGATAATTATTAGCATATAGGGGTTGCCTGATAGGGTATCTTTACTGTCCTGCAATGGGCTGCATGCCCTCATTGCGACGGTATTTTCGACCATAGCGTTCAGCCAATTCTATGGCTGCAAACAGGGTGGCTGGCTTTTGAGCCATTACATCAGCTGGCTGTTGAAAGATGCGCATCTAGCCCATAAATGTATTTATGAAATTTGGCCTCATCACTAACTACCTCAACATACATGGATAGGTTCATAAATTGGTTGGTGTACTCCCTCACGGTGAGATTTCACTGATCAAACTGATACCATTGCCTAGCCAAGCGTTCTTTTTCCACCGAGGAGACAAAAAATTGGATCATATGCATCTTGAACTCTTCCCAATCACGAAACTGTTGATTTTCTCTTTGAACGAAACTGTTGATTTTCTCTTTGAACGAATCTCCACCATGTATGGGCAAAACCTTCTAAATGAAGGGAGGCAAAAATGATCTTTGCCTCATCGGTACGGGGGTAGATGAGAAAATAGGCTTCCAATTTAGAGGTCCATTCCTCTAGTTCAGCTGGGGATGAGGACTGACCATTGAATTTAGTAAACACAATCTTGTCACGCATCTCATTTGGGCCTTGCTGCCCATGAATGCCATGTGCTACATGCTGCCCATACATGCCTTGCTGTCCAATCCCCGCTATCCAAAATTTCCATGGGGGCCATGCTGCCCTTGCATTACATGAGGACCAAATTGCCCATTAGGACCTTGCTGTCCAAAATGTCCATGCTACCCATTACCATATGCATGCTGCCCATTGCCATGTGCATGCGGCCCATGCACTCCATGCATTCCATGCTGCCCAAGATTTGCATTGGAGTCATTCCCTTGAGTGTGCAAGTAGCTTCCATTACGGGGGAGTTGGGGTGCCAAGGATGGGCTTGAAGGATTCGTAACGGGGGAGAGAAGGAGGGGCTCATCATGTCGAGTGGAGGGTTCACCCGTCTCATAAGTGCTATGGGGAATGCCATGGGTACCACCAAGACCTTGTGGGCTACACCCGGTCTCCAAGGGGGGAGGGTGGTTAGCCTCACGGGGAGGGACATACTCCTTGGGTCGATCCGAGGGGGGGGGCAATGGCAGGGATGAGGACGCCCATGCGCTCTATGAGTAAGTCCATCTTGGCTATCATCTCAAAATGATGGTGATCTTGGCAGGTTTCCATCTCCCTGTGGCGTTGCTCCATCTCTCGATGTCGTTCACCATGATGGGTCTCATGTTGGCATAAGGTTTGGTTGAGCAAAGATAAGCAGTCTATCTCAGGGGCACCCTCCTCAAACATGTCTTCACGATCCTCCTGGGTTGAGCTAGGATCATTCATTGAGGCACGGGGGTCCCTTATTTCACGCTGAAATTCCTCCTGGGCCTTTGCTTTACCCTTGTGGCTTGCCATCCCAAGTGCAGACCACCAGACCCCTTGTTACAGAAATGACGATATCTTGAGCTAGGGAGCTTCGATCGCCAAAATTTTTGATTCAAATGAAAGCTCTCAATCCCCTCTACAAGACTATATAAAAATATCTCTGACAGTAAATGATCAGGGCTTTGCTGTAATCACTTTTTCTGGGCTGACTGTGTACGACTGCTGCCTGTCCCACAGTACCTTTGGGCATAAAACTGAGTGTATCTCCCAAACCGTAGGGCAGAATGGGGAGATTTTTAGTTTAAATCGAAGGGGAGGATGCCCTCTTCAAATCAAGCTATAGAGCCCATGCTCAGTCACACAAGAAGGCTTTTCTGTAAACTTTTGTGGGCTGACTATGTAGGACTACTGCCTGCCCCACAGTACCTCTGAGCACAAAACTAAGTGTATCTCCCAAACTGTAAGGCGGAATGGGGAGATTTTTAGTTCAGATCAAAGGGGAGGATGCCCTCTTCGAATCAAGCTACTAGAGCCTGTACTCAATCACACAATAAGGCTTTGTTGTAATCAACTTTTGCAGGCTGACTGGATAGGACTGACTGTCTGCAATACCCTGCAAAGACTCCCTCAAGGAGCATACCTTATCCCAATGGTGAGGGTCTTATCCCAGACATCTAGGGCCTCAACGGTGGCTCTCAATGCCACATAAAGCCATACGTCCTTTGCATCCGTAATTCATTGCTGAGACCATTTCCATAACTGCATACCCTGCCCTTCTTGCATTGCATCCACCATACATTTCCAAGTGGTACATGACATTACCAATGCATGTAGAGGGATTTAGACTCAAATGGTCAGGGCTCGGGCTATTCCATCAAATGTACCTACACATGTAATAATTCTTTGGGCTCTGGATCACCAGGAGGTGGGCAAAGTTTCCCTCGGGCCGGGTTGTACACCCCTTCAGGGTCTTTGATGGCAAGGGGGGGTCACCCCTCTTTTGTCTTGCCACCTCGCCTGGCATCGGGCTTTTCCTCACCCAAAATATACATGGCAGACATTTATTAATTAAACACCCAGCATGAGATGCATTTCAGGAATCAAAATTTTGGGCTTTTCATGAAGTGCATGGAATTGGAATGGGGAATAGGGATAGAGAGCTTACCGGAGTGACTCACTGCCTACTCACCCTTATACAATGGATTTTTTATCAATTCTTGGCTCAACCAATTCACAAGAAGCCAAATGGGTTATGGGTAAGCAAAAATATAATCTCAATGAAGCTTCAGCATGAGTAAAATCCATTTCAGTGCCATAAGATCAAAGGGAAATGACTAGGAATATTATTCAGCATGCATTCAATGTCTGGGACTCCTATTATTTACTTGGACTCATACATTCTCTCAAACAAGTGGATAGGATTCAACAAGAGGCTTAAACGGAGAGAATGAGAGCCAAGAATCGGTTACCTTGAGTCTTTTGGAGAAGAAGGCAGCCACTAATGCCACTTCAGTCCTTCATGAGAGCTCCACTTTGATCCCGCATGCTCCATAGCTCCAAAATGGTTGTGCTCCGTCAAGAAAGGGTGAAGTCAAGCTTGGGGCAGGATGGCTCAGGACCTTCCCATGAAGAGCTCTTGCTGAAATTGAATCTCTACTCCCATAGCCATGGCTGCCCACAAGTGCATGCCTTCAAATCTTGCTTCTAATCTTCTTCCCGTGCTTCTTGATGGCTGAAATCTTGAGCTAGGCTTGAAGAGGGACTCCCGGGGACCAAGAAAAGACCAAAATCTTCAAGAATTCTGAGCTTGATGCCAAGGTTCCATGGCTGCCATGGACTGCACCTGATCAGGGTTTCTTGAAGTGGAAAGGGGAGTCCAAGAGCTGAGGAGGAAGCCTTCAATGCTGTCCAAAAGGCTTGCCAAGAGCCAGGAGTGAGAACAGGGAGGAGAGGAGGGCTAGGGGGGCTGTCCAGCAGGCCAAGAAGCAGCCCATTTTTTACTCCACAAATTTCGGGGCTGCTCCTGGAGGCTCTAGACAGGGTAAACCAAGCTTGATGCTGCTCTAGATGTTGCTCCAGCTGAAAGGAAAGCATTGGGACCAGCCATTCTCGCTGAGGAAGAGGGGGAAGCAAGATTCCTGAGGTTCTTGGGTTGGAGGTTCCATGGGAGTTTGGAGGAAGGAGGAGAGAGAAGGTCTTCTTGAAAAGTAACTGAGTTTTTGGCCTTCTCTAACTGTACTACCCTCCTTTTTGCCCAAAACCCTGAAAAAAAACTTTCATGAAAATTAGTGATGACCTGTCAAATTTGTCTGCCCACCTCCAAATGTGTCCATGGTTCTTGGGAAAGCTCCAAGAAAGGCTACCATAGTCTTCAAGAGGGCTGACAGCCTGCCTGAGTACTCCTGTGTACTTGTGAAAGAGATGTAACTGGAGTTTTCTAACTGTGGGAAACTGTGAGAGCCCTAAATCTATGGGAAAAGAGAAGGATCAAGGACAAAGCTCTGATACCACTTGTAATGAAAGAGACCTAACTGTCCTAACTAAGGGGAAGGAGAGAGAGAAGGACTACAGAAGAAGAGGGAGAGGAGAGAGAAAGGCAAGAAGAAGAGAGAGAAAGAGGGAGAAAGGAAGAAGAAGAGGAAGAAGAAGAAGAAGCCATGGAAGCTTGAGAAGGTGAAAAGAGAGTTTCTTGATAATTTCTGTGATGCCTCAAAATACCCTCTTACACCTTATATACCATTAGTGTGATTGGTATGTTCCCATGCCATGTTCCCGTGATCCCCATTCATTACATGGACAAGCATTCTTCATCCCGTTCTTCTCTTTCTATTGCCTGCATGAATGGTCTCTTGGAGGAGAGAGAAAGACTAAATTTGAAACTCCACAACTAGACAACCATTCCTTGTGCAAAGATAGGCGATGGAGAGTGAAATTTTGTGGAAAATGCCCCCCCCCCATAACCGTAAAATTTTGGGGCCAATGGCCCCCAAGGGCCATGCCTTTCAAATCTTGGCTATTATTTGAACCCCCCCCAAAGTTCGGCCTCTAGTTCCTCCTACATTTGGTATTCGATTCTGTGTCTGAAAAATTTTGCGTGTCTGTCTTGAAGTCATGAACTACGGAGAATTTTTCTTGCTTCAATCAAGCACTCGAAAAAATTATGAAAAATATACAACCATTGCAAAGGTTGGTCTTTTGAAGTCATTTGAATTCCCATCTTCTACAGCCACTTAAAATTGTCGAATTCGTGTCTTTCGCTTTTAGTGAGATTCCATTTTTTCTTTAAAATGATATATTTTGGCACATCTCTAACTCTTTTTCCATCTTAAAATCCCACTCTCAAAAGTCAAATGCCAAATGAGAAATGTAAGCTCAATATACTAAGTACATGACATTTAAGATATCAATACACCCAGTGTTGCATCTAGATGGCATGAACCTATAATAGGCATAAACTATCATAAATAAGTGTTTATTATATGCTATATTACAACATGAAAATGATAGACAAATTCAAGCAAATACAAGCTCTGAAAACCCAAAACCATTCTAGGTCATGTATCAGGAATCCCCAAGTAGCAAGCTAACATTCGAGCATCAATACCAAGCCCGAGGAGGAGCATGGAATGATAATAAGCATATACTTTTTCCAGATAAAAGACATTCGACCATATTATTACAGCAATGAAACCTTTGAGAAAACTAAGCCAAATGTGTGCCCAAATCTGTTCATTAGCATCTCACATCAATGCCATATCATCCCCCAAGTATCCAACGTTAATACATGTGCATACGGGCATCCTAGGAAGCATGTCCAAGCTCCAATGACTAATCAACTATGTTCAAACTTGTATTACAACATTTATGTTATATATTTCAGCAACAAGTAATGGATGTTGAAAGCTCCAAAACTCAAGGGACCAATGTTTGGAAGTGTCCAAGGGGTCGCCCAAGTGTCGGGTGAAAGGCAGAAGATATACCAGAGTGATCCGAAAAGAGGATTGGATAGCGAGGCACAAATCACATTGACTGTGTTGGTGTTTCTACTAGTGATCTTGCTCAACTTGAGGGCTCAAAAACTAATGTATAAAGCCCAATGTAGTACTGGAGCAAGCATTAGGCCCAATGTAGCCCGAGAACAAGTCTTAGGGGGGCAAGAATTGTTGAGAAATAGACATGAGAAATATACAAATGATGTATGCTCTAGGAAGAGATGTTCTAAATCCCATATGCATAGTGAGGAGAGTGAAACAACCCAACTTCTATAAAGCATTATACTTGATTATCACTTTCATAATGATGAATACAATATCTGTTGAGATATGAGCTCCACTCGTGATATGCCAGGGTGACCGTTGTGCATTTATGTCACCGACTTGTTAGCTATAGATGCGGTTGGTACACCGACCATGAATAATAGCTAGATGACAGCTATCCTTATCTACTCTAGTTCATGGCTCAGTTAGTATGCCACCTTAGTTAGTTGAGTTTGGTTTTGAGACCCACATATAGGGTTCTTCTATTTCTCTGTACTAGTGTTCTTTTTGGCTTACACAACTAAGAAGAGGAAAACTGTTTTTCAGCCTCCACCTGTGTGTGTATTCCCCCATTGTGTAAGTGAGAAAGCTACAAGTGAGACTCCTTCCTTCTCTCCCACAATCTTGGCATGGTATCAAAGCCTGGTTCGTAGTAAGGAGCTCAAGAAAGCAAATAGGAAAAGGCCCTGTTTTTGTTGTGCGACCACTGTTCTACAGGTTGATGAAAAGTTACTGTAGATATTGCATCATATGCCTGTGCGTAGAGACTTTGGGAGTTACAGAATCATCCTTGTTGCCTGTTGATGCAAAATCGTCACTAGGAAGTGACTGTGTGGTCAAATACCACTTTCCTCAGTTTTGCAGATTTGCCCTTGTGAGGCTGAAGCTGTGTTTTTTGCAGTGACAGAATTCTTTGCAGTGTTCTGTAATGGCGTCTGATTCTCTTTCACAGATTGTCACTGAAAAGCTTGACAAGAACAACTTCCAAGCATGGAAGTTTAGAATGACGAATTTCCTTATGGGAAAAGGATATTGGGAATTCGTTGCAGGAAATGAAGAAGAACCAGTTCTTCCTTATGTTCCCAATCAACAGCATATGCAGGCATTTAAAGGATGGCATGAGAGAGCCAGAAAAGTTACGTACTGGCTATCTATCAATATTTCAGACTCTATGATTGTGCATATTCAGGATGCAAGTATGCCAAAGGAGGCATGGGATACTTTGTCAAAAATGTATAGCACAAATACGCAAGCCAGGAAAATGCAGCTCAAGCAAGAGTTGCACAATGTGCAAAGAGAAAGTATGAGCATCAATGACTACCACATGAAGGTGAAGAAGATTGCAGATGCACTTGCTTCCATTGGGTCGCCAGTGGAAGATGATGATTTAGTTTTTGTGACCTTGAATGGTCTAGGAAAGGATTATGCACAATTTCGAACATCCATTTCCGTCCGTGAAAGATTTCCTGATTTTGAAGAGTTGATTGCTCTTCTAATTTCTGAGGAGCAGAGAAATGGTGGTGCACCTTCTTCAAGAGGAACTTCAAAAGAAGTTGTCTTCTACTCAAATGCTGGAAGAGGTAGAGGCAGAGGTAGAGGAGGCCGATCTGGAGGCCATGGTAGAAATCAGAATATGCAGCAAACTCAAGAAAACCAGTCCTATGGAGGATGACATGGTAACTCTAGAGGCAGGGGGAGCCAAAGAGGTCGTGGTGGATGGCAAAGAGGCCAAAATGCAAATAGCAATGTTGAATGCTACTACTGTGGTAAAATGGGTCATATGGCTAAAGACTGCTATAAAAAGCAGAATGACATCATGAATGGAAAATTGCAACAAGCGAATTATGCATCTTCTAGTAGATAGGGTGATGACAGAAATGAGCATTTGTTTATGGTGCAGCACGTGACCAATTCTGTGACAAGTGCAGAAGAAAACAACGATGTGTGGTATGTTGACTTAGGTGCATCAAACCACATGACAGGTCATGCAGAATGGATGTAGGATGCAAGGAAAATGGAAAAACCAGGATTTGTGGAGATTGGTGATGATACTGCACATCCTATTGTGCAGATTGGAAAAATTCATTTGTCTATGCAGGATGGGAAAAAGAAATACCTGTCGGATGTATTTCATGTCCCGAATATCACCAAGAACCTGGTTTCTGTTGGTCAAATGGTTTAGCAGGGCTTGCAGGTCAGATTTAATCCTCATGGATGCTTTGATGAGGATATGAAAAATAAAGGTTGCTTGATAGAAAAAAGAAAGAAGAAGGACAGAATGTTTACGTTGGATGCAGACATGCCTGAATTGAGTGCAGCAATGTTTGCACATGGGACCGGTGTAGTTGGAGATATTGACATCTGGCATAAACGCATTGGTCATGTTAATGTATAGCGACTTAAATCAATGCAAGCCCAAAATATTGTTGCAGGATTGCCTAAATTCAAGGTTGCAGAAATGCATAAGGTATGTGAAGCCTATCAATTTGGAAAACATGCAAGGAAACCATTTCCTAGACATGTTCAAGAGAGTAAGAAGCCATTGGAATTAATCCACTCTGATGTGAGGACTACTAAAGCTACATCTATTGGAGGTTGTCATTATTTTGTCACTTTTATTGATGACTATAGCAGAAAAGTTTGGGTGTATTTTATGAAAAAGAAAAGTGAAGTTTTTGGGCATTTCAAAACTCTTAAAGCTATGGTTGAAAAAGAAACAGGTCTGCAAATAAAATGCCTAAGGTCAGATGGAGGGGGAGAGTACCTCTCAAATGAGTTTGCAGGGTTCCTGCAGGAGCATGACATAAAGCAACAATATTCATGCAGTCATACCCCACAACAAAATGGAATTGCAAAAAGGAAAAATAGGCATATTGGAGAGGTATCTCGTGCCATGCTCAACAAAAAAGACTTGCCAGATTTTTACTGGGCTGAAGCAGTTGCTACAGCAGTCTACATAATGAACAGGATTCCCACTGCAGCAATACATGGGATGACTCCAGAGGAGACGTATACTGGTAGGAAACCAAATATTTCTCATTTGAAAATTTTTTGTTACATTACCTACGTTCATGTGCCAGATGAGTTGAGATCCAAGTTGGATCCAAAAGCTGAGAAGTGCATCTTTATTGGTTACTCTCTGCAGACAACAGAAAGGGTATAGATGCTATAACCCTTCTACTCGTAAGTTTACAGTGAGCAGAGATGTTGTTTTTTATGAGATGAGTAGCTGGTATAAACCAGTAAATGTGATTGATAATGTAGATGCACAAAATGGTAATGCTGCACAGAATTCACAGCAGCAGTCACACAAGATATTAGTGGACCTGGAGTGTCCTCTAGCAGTGGTTCACATTCTTCGCCATGGACAGGCAGATTGAGATCAGGAGAATCTCCTCAAAGCAATGCAGATAGTGGTATGCAGGTATCACGAAAAGGAAAAGAGAAGGTAGATCAGCCCATGTTTGATGTGAATGCAGGGCACTCTTATGTGGATGGTGAATCCAGTGGCTCAGAACAGACCATTGATGATGAGTTGGGTATTCCTTCTGTTGTTACACCTGGAGTAAGGAAGACTAGGGATGTTTTGAGAGCACCTGGAAGTGAGCCTACTTTGCGCAGGTCTACCAGAGCTAGGTATCCTGTGGATAGGCTGAAATATGATAGATTTACAGCCATTCACTATGCCTATATAGTCAAAGTGATACAAGAACCAGAACCCACTTCTTTTGAGCAAGCCATGGGAAAAGAAAAATGGGAGAAAGCCATGGATGAAGAAATGGATGCCTTGGAAGCAAATGCTACATGGGAATTGGTACCTTTGCCTAAAGATAAGAATGCAATTGGTTGTAAGTGGGTTTATAAGGTGAAGCACAATGCAGATGGTTCTGTGAACAGATACAAGGCAAGATTAGTAGTCAAGGGGTGTGCACAAACATATGGCATTGATTATGAAAAAACATTCAGTCCGGTTGCAAGGATGGTAACCGTAAGAGCAGTCATTGCTATGGCTGTATCAAAGGGATGGTCTTTACATCAGATGGATGTAAAGAATGCCTTCTTGCATGGTGATTTACAAGAAGAGGTCTATATGGAGCAGCCATCAGGTTATGTGCAATGATGTTCATCTTGAGTTTGTTTGTAGGTTGAAGAAAGCCTTGTATGGCTTGAAGCAAGCACCTAGAGCATGGTCTGACAAGATAGGACAGTATCTTGTCACTATTGGCTTTCAGATTTCCAAGGCAGATTTCTCACTTTATGTGAGAAAAACAGAGAAAGGTATTATGCTGCTTATCATTTATGTTGATGATTTGATTATCACAGGTGATAGTGATGAAGATATCCTTCATGTGAAAATGATATTGAAGCAGAAGTTTGAGATGAAGAATTTGGGAGAGCTGTGTTATTTCTTGGGCATTGAGGTGATTAGATCACCAAGTGGGATACGGCTCTTGCAGAGGCAGTATGGATTGGACATCTTGTCCAAATATGGGATGACAGGCTGTAAGCCTATTTTAGTTCCTTTGGAGCAGAATGTGAAGCTAACCGCAGATGTAGGTGAGCTTCTCAAAGACCCTACTATGTACAAACGCATAGTAGGAAGTTTGATTTATATGACTATTACCAAGCCAGATTTGAGCTATGTTGTTGGATTGGTAAGTCAGTTTATGCAGGCTCCAAGGAAACCGCATTTGGATGCGACTAGATGCATACTCAAGTATGTGAAGTCCACATTGCAGTATGGACTATTTTATGAGACTGGGGTTCAGATACAGTTGCATGGATACATTGATGCTGATTGGGCTGGTAGTATTTCTGATAGACGATCTACCAGTGGATATGTGTTCTCTTTTGGGAGTGCTGCAGTCACTTGGAGTAGCAAGAAACAGCCTACAGTTGCCTTGTCGAGCACAGAGGCTGAGTACAGGGGTGTAGCAATGGCTGCATGTGAGGTAGCTTGGTTGCATAAGCTACTTTATGATATGCATCAGCCTTACAGATGGGCTAGTTGTCATTTATTGTGACAACATGAGCAGTATACACTTAGCAAATAACCCAGTCTATCATGCTAGAACAAAGCACATTGAGGTGCATTATCACTATGTGCGGGAGAGGGTTTTACTATGTCTTATTGATCTAATTTATGTCAGCATAGAGGATCAGGTAGCTGACATATTCACGAAGGCATTGGGTGCAGAGAAGCTATGCAAGTTCAGAGACCTGCTTGGTGTGTAGGAATTGGGATTGAACTCGAGGGGGAGTGTTGAGATATCGAGCTCCACTCGTGATATGCCAGGGTGACCGTTGTGCATTTATGTCACCGACTTGTTAGCTGCAGATGCGGTTTGGTACACCACCCATGAATAATAGCTAGATGACAGCTATCCTTATCTACTCTAGTTCGTGGCTCAGTTAGTATGCCACCTTAGTTAGTTGAGTTTGGTTTTGAGACCCATATATAGGGTTCTTCTATTTCTCTGTACTAGTGTTCTTTTTGGCTTACACAACTAAGAAGTGGAAAACTGTTTTTCAGCCTCCACCTGTGTGTGTATTCCCCCATTGTGTAAGTGAGAAAGCTACAAGTGAGACTCCTTCCTTCTCCCCCACAATCTTGAAAATATCATGATGCTTTCCTCTTTTAGTTAGTGTCATTGTTATTGTCAATCCAATACACAATATTTGTCTTTATGAGTCTAAGCTTCCAACTTGGAACCTAATTCTTCCTCGTCATTGTCCTAAATTGCACCCCTAATGGCCGTACGACTACAATCATCTCCACACTCCACAATATGTGCTGCCACCATAGGGCTTTGGTAGTCCCCCAAGTGGGCTAACCTCACCCAAGAGGGTTCCCCAAAATGCTCTCTTTGTTGATCACAATCTGAGAAATCCTAACTATCATCTCTATGAGCAGCCATAGCAATTGACATTCAAGGTCATAAAACCTTTGATTTTCTTACTCCTCTCAGTCCACTGAAGACTCTATCACTCTGGTCTTACTACTAAGCACTTAATTTCTAGCAAAGCATCACACTAAATCAATAAGCAAGAAGAAGATCAAGCATCAACATCCGACATTGAGCTCCAAGATAGTATCTTTTTTATACTCATGCAGTGTTGTTAAACACTAATCACCTTGTGTCTCTTGACACATTGAAGTACAACTCTTTTGTTGGCTGATTTGCTGCTGATCAAAAATGGAAGAGCTCGAACAAATAGCAAAGTTCAATGGAGAAGAATTCCATGCCTAGAAGGAAAAGACCATGTACCACCTTATGAGGAAAGACCTCTGGGATTTCTTTGAAGATGATGAAGGTAATATAGATGGCGAGAAAGAAGATTCAGAAAGCGGGATCCTTGCAGTAGCTCCATCAAAAACCAAAGAATGAAAGAAGATGAATAGCAAGACACTAGGCATCATTTCCTAGAGACTAAGTGATGATGTGCTATATCATATCTCCGACATCAAAGATGCTAGAACTGCTTGGGAGGAACTTGACAAGATTTTTGGTACCCAAGCAAAGAATTCAAAGGTAAAATTACTCATGCAGTTTTATAAATTGTATATAATAGATAGTGATTCCATGACCATACACATTAACAAGTTCAAGAGACTAAAAACCCAGCTTGCAACTCTTAAGAAGAATATTGATGAAGATGAAGTAATAGTTGTATTGCTTGCAAGTGTAAATAAGGATCCATATGAAACTCTTGTGTCCACCACCCTAAGTAATATTCCAACTATCTCACTTAAAGATATTGAGCACTCACTACTTGATGGAGAAAGCAAAGTCAAAAGCAAGGATGTGCAAAGGAATACACCACCAAAAATACTCTTGTACACCAAGGGCACTTATGGAGCAAAAGGTCGTGGTCGAGGACTCAGCACCAACAACAACAAAGGATCGGATTATATGTCATTACTATGGAAAGACTAGCCATACATCCATTGAATGTTTCCACAAGAAAAGAGCACAACCAAATACAGAATGATCACCACCAGAACCAGTTTCATGAATGAAAAAAAAGAAGAAGAAGATGCTTTCGCTACCATCAACAACTGACAGATTGTTCTAAAGAATTTTCATTGTATCTTTTATATGTTTTTCCCATAGTGGATCTCTATTTTTCCTTAGTATATTTCCTTCATAAAAACCCTTGCCAAAGATGTAAAGTTTCAAGCTTTAACTTAACTAGGTTGCCTATGAGCTAGTCTCCCAGGCCATGTCACCATGTAGGGGGGCAAAAGCCAACAAGTGTAGGGACTCATCATTTGAGGGGGGTGTTGAGAAATAGAAAAATGATGTATGCTCCACAAAGAGATGTTTTGAATCCCATATGCATAGTGAAGAGAGTGGAACAACCCAACTTCTATAAAGCATTGTACTTGGCTATCACTTTCATAATGACGAATACAATATCTTGATGCTTTCCTCTTTCAGTTAGTGTCATTGTCATTGTCAGTCCAATACACAAGATTGTCTTTATGAGTCCAAGCTTCCATCTTGGAACCTAATTCACTTGTGTAACAGTTGTCTACTCATTTTTCATGTCAACATGAATTTAGTCTTCATCTTCCAACCTCCATAGCTCCTACCATGCTCTAGATTCGACATTTTAACAAGAATAAGATAGAAGTAGAAAATATCAAATACATATCATTAAAGGTGAAGCCATGGCTACCAATAGGAAAATCTTGATGTAGGTATTGAAAGCTAATGGATTGGTAGACTTGAGCTCTTAAGGAAGATGGCTATGATACCAATTGAAGGGAGTGAGCCCTAAGTGAAAGGAGAGAGAGAGAGAGAGAGAGAGAGAGAGAGAGAGAGAGAGAGAGAGAAGATGTGGAAACTACAATAGTCACCATGTGTGATTAGCCTTCCCTTCTTCAAATGTCACTAAAAGAAAAAAGAATGAAGTGATAGTGATGGGCACTTGTCACGTGCAATATATAGGTATGCAAGTACTATCAGTGTAACTAACACATGGGTGGCTAGGCAGCACAAGCTCTTTTACCACCAACACTCATCTACTTTTTCTTAGTATTGGATGCTTGATTTGGATGCTTCTTTCCATGCTACCATGCATAGAGATTGGTTTCATTCTTATCACAACATTATAGGTTTTGTGAGACTAGAAAATGACTTAGCATTTGATATTATTGGCATTGGTGATGTTATACTACAATTTACTTCATGCTTCACGTTTATTTTACATTATATACACCGTGTTTCAGCTTTGATCAAAATCCTATTGTCTGTTGGACAATTGGATGATACATGATATCATGCCAAGGCTGGTAGTCTCTATCCCTTGCTTGTATCTAAATCTATTGAGTTGTGACTGACATACCACATTTATCTTTATGGCATCATCGCCTTGGAGACATGTCCTAAAAAGGAATGAAAAGGCTCTCTTGTTTGCAATATCTTCCATCCCTTACCTATAAATGTTTTGATTCATGTGATCTTTGACCTTATGATAGGCAGACACATAGTTCTCATAAGAATTTTAACATTATGCACATGGGTGACCCTCTCACTCTTATGCATTATGATGTATGTAGTCTCATATCCTGTCAATCATTGGATGGCACAAAGTACTTTGTTACATTTATTGATAATTACTTGCATAAGGTCTAGGCATATCCTATTAAGTAGAAATCAAAAGTCTTATCAACCTTTCAACATTAGCTTGCTCTTGTTGAGAACTAGTTTGAGTATAGGCTAAAATACCTAAGGTCTCACAATGGGGGTGAATATGTCTCCAAGGCTTTTGAGTAGTTTTGTAATGAGAGGGGTATTAAGCATCAATTGACTACCCCCTATATCCCACCCTAGAATGGTGTTGTAAGCACATGAGTAGGACCATTTAGAAAAAAGATTCTAAAGTAGGCTTAGTCAAGTAGACTTACCATAGCATTTTTAGGATGAGGCAGTTACTACTACGGCACATTAAAGATCCCCATGTACTACTATTGGTTGTTAGATTATGGAGGAGGTATAGTCTAGAAAATCTCTCCCATATGTTCATCTCTGTCTTTGGATGTGAAGCATACTATCATGTATTCAATGTCAAATGTAATAAGCTAGATCCTAAGTCAATGAAATGTATCTTTCTTAGTTATGGGGATCTAGGAGAGATGGCTATCACCTACTACGGGATTCACATGCTCAGAAAGTCATCCATAGGCATGATGTTGTTTTCCATGAGGAGAAGATATACAAGAAGCCTTTGCAAGTTATTAGGGCTTAGATTCCATCGTCTATTTAGTGCTTTTATACCTTAGAACTTATATGCATGTAGGATTTTAGGATGAGCATGTGTAAAGCAACTTTATATTTCATATGATGTTCACCTGAGGTTCAATCGTCTGTCATGTGATCCAAGCAGTTGTAAAGGCTTTCAAATTCTACGTGATCAAGAACTAAAAATCTTTTAGGAGTGCACCAAAATATGGTTGTTGATGTTTTATACTATCTACCTATGATGGTCTCTTGAACACATGATATCTACCTCAAGTTATTTAATCAAGAATGGTTGTGATGATAGTAAATTGCATGATATTTTTCAAGATAGTAGTTCTGTATTAATGAATGTAATATGTATTTCATGTCTACATATTGTTTTTGAATATTAAATGCCTAAAATGGTTGTGAATTGCTTCAAGAAGTTATCTGTAGCCACATGGTAATTTTGTGAAATTTAGTGTTTTTCTGTGTTTATATTGTGGTCTTGACAGGCCATAACACTTTGGCAATCTTGTTGGTTTCATGGAAAATTTTCTCATGATTTAGGCATTGGGCTTGGAATCAATTTCCACAAGATCATGCTGCAAGAGTATAGGATGTTGATGGCATTGGATATGTGTAAGGTGCTTTTTATGGGTAGTATATATGTTAGACAATTATCCATATTTGTCAAAACCCATTTTAATAAGGAGCAAATCCTTCAAGCCCACCAAGTATATCAGATGATGATGAATTCAATATTGTTACCTAAATATCAAGATACTCCTTCTAAATAAGCATTGGAGAGATTGCAACATATAGTGCTTGGGAGGGTAGTGCTATTGCAGAAGACAAGAGTTCAATCAAGGAAGTCTCTTAACTTTAATCCCTTACCACTATTGAGAAAGTCTCAAAAGCAAAGAACAATGAATCCAAATTAGCTTGTTAATCCGAAGGTGAGAGTCGAATATTGACGATTTGGTCCTTTCCTATGGAATGCAGCATGAGCAGTTGCTCTTTCAATATCTTCTTCCATAGTAGGGTCTTCCTCCTTATTAGTCTCTTTTAGGGTAATATTTGACGTTCTTCCTCTTGCCATAACTACTTGACCACGGCCTTGGGCAGCTCTGTCTTGACCTCGAAATTGGCCTTAGTGATGGTTCCTACCAAGCTTTGGACAATCTCTCCTGAAATGTCCTGTCTCATTACAGTGGAAGCACCTAAGACCATCCTTGTTTCCCTGAGTAGGAATAAAATTTCCAACTACGTTGGATTTTTCCTTTTTCTTCTGTCCTTGGTAAAATTGGCCTTGGGTTCTTTTTGCTTGACCTTTGAATCCTCCTTTGTTCTGGTTATTGTAGCTCTAAAACTTATTGTTGTTCGGCTTTGACTGTACTTCCCGCAAAATAGGAGCAGCTCGAATCAAAGGATCCTGGAGGTCTATGGGGCGCATTGATTCCAAACGAGTCTTTAGAGGATAATTTAGCCCATTGCAGAACTTGGACACTTGTTGAACAGTATCCATGGGGGGTGCATATTTAAGAAGAGAAACAAACTTGGACTAGTATGCTTCCAAGGTCAGTCCCATTTACTTCAAATTGAAGAACTCATTCATCTTCTGGGTGTGATAAGCTAGAGGTAAATATCTTCCTGTTACAGCTTCTTTCAGCAAATCCCAAGTAATGGTATTTTCAGGGACACCTTGATCTCGACACCACTGCTTCCACCAAAGTCGAGCTTCGCCAATTAATTTAAGCTTAGCTATCATGGCTTGGTTGGATGGGATAGTTCGAGCATCAGTAAAATAATCTTCCATAGATTCGATCCAAATCTCTACATCGGCTTCCACATTTTCGCATTTCCCGTCAAACTTCGGAGGTTTGACTTGCTTCAAAAGATTCCTTTTCTCTTGAGCTTTGTTGGGAGTTATTGTGGGTGCAAGATTTTGAGAAATTTTCAGTAATTCGCAAGTTAAATTTTACGAGTTCATATAGCATCAATAATAGAGTTCAATACTCAAATTATCTCTCGCTTAGTTTGTTGAAACAACTCTCAAATAAAACTCTCTTCCCTTTTCTAAAGTTAAATTGCAATTTCAGAGGTTTCAAGAAAAAAAATAAGGTTGCATTATTTCTCTAATTGATAAAGTATCAATCAATCTTTTATTACAACGGATGTACAAGGTAATCAGATGGAAAGAAATACATTATTCAGATAGCTCGCATGCTCATCTTATTTTCTCTCACAAAAGGATTCCCTATTATAATCTAAGTATGACACTTTGATACATCCTTTATGAAGTAACTTGGATTCGGAGAGTAGATATCTAGAAATCTATATTTTTGAGGGAGTTCACGAAATCCATCTTTTTTGTAGTTGCGGCGGCTAGAGCGACCTATGACTTTTATTCTGTCAGCCGGAAGGATCTTCGTAACTTCCTCATAGATATACTGGTTTAGTTTGATCTTCTTGCCTCTAGTATACAGGGTTGAGTTTGCATTGGCCTCATAAAATAGATAGATCTTGACAGCTTTAAGATCTTCCATCCATTTTACCCTTTTCAGATTATTTTGAAGATAAGCTAGATGGCTTGCATCGATATAGCAATATCCTCCGCTAATCATCCACTGTCTTTCACGATATAGAGGCGAGGGGTTGTACAACTGATCTAGTACCCGCATCATCTAAATTCTCCAGGCAAAACTGGATGAATGCATAGCGGACATAAACATTATTCGAAAAATCAAGAATCATTTCCAAGCTTCATTACTTTGCCATAATTCAAAAACATACATTAATAAAGAGAAGGAAACACGTCCTAGGCTATGCTTAGAAAAAAATATTTTTCTTAAGCTTACATCGTAATCTATACTTAAGTACACTCTGATATCAACTGTGAGGTGTCCGCTAGTCTCAATCAATGACACACCTTTTAGTAGTCAATCAGTAGGATTTCTGAAAATGATGCCGCTCGGTGCTCCCTCGGAACATCACGGGGTTTGTCACTTAGGCCCCTACGTACTGAGTCTACTTCGCAACGAGAGAGTTCCAGCGGAATCCACTAGGATCGACCTGAAGTTTTGGGTTCCTAAAATTGGATGGGTCTCTTAGCTGCTAGCTAGCGTCAGTAATTTTGAGTCTCACTTTTACAGGATTACTCAATCTGAAGCGGACTTGCCATTGCACCTGGTTCAAAGAGAATGGGAGACTGAGGGGAGTGCGGTACGTCAATCCTCCTACCTATAAGGCAAAATCCCATTTTGGGCCCCTAAAACAATACAAGTCAGTTCTACCTAATGGCTAGTGGTCAAATTACTTTCTTCCTATTTCTATTGCCAATTTAGAAAAGCTCCCAGCTAACCGAGACCACCCTATCATTCGAAGGACCCGTCAGGGGTTATGCCCACCTGCTTTCCTTTGATGATGGGTCATCTTTAGTTTTTTAATTACCTACAACACATTTATTAGAATATATATACGATCAGCTTCCTTAATTAGTCCATTAAGTCACAGATTCCTTCACATAATTTATATTGTCGACACGCATACCAATTCGAACAGTAAAGCAAACTTCTTTATTATATTGGAAGCTTATTACAATTTCCATCTTTCCGTCCCAGCAGAAGATACACAGAACTCCATAAGGATATTATGTCCACCAAGATTCCACCCTCATAACTAGTATTTAGGGTTCCAGAATCCCATCCTGGTTCACGAAGAGGCTCGTCAAATTGTAGGAACAATGCAGGATTTACAGCCAGAGTTCCCTTTGGCACCTACATTTCCTATTATCCGAGATTATCCCTACTGATAGACCTTTTGCCTACGGAGCCGGTCCAAGCCTCTCATAGCGATAATCATGACCCCCTTGAAGTAGGATCTCGCCGCTAGCTTGGGGGTAGCCTAGCACGATCCTTCTTTTTATTTTGTTTGATAATAATTTCAATTAGAAATCTAGATTCTAGCAAACACAAACAGTCCTTTCAAATGTATATCAAATGATGCAATGACAATCACCCCATCATGCAATTTACAGCTTCACATAGCCAAGGTAGACCTTATCCTAAGGTAACCTTACATTCTAATGAGGATTCTCCTCCCTATAAAGAAGTGTTGAGTACATCTCTTATAACATGTAAAGCAAGGCATGAATTTCCCGTTTGGGCTATCTTATCCAACATAAGTGAAATTCCTTTTAAAAAAATATTGTGTCAATAACTCAATGATATGACCTATAGGACTCTTAAATAGACAATTTGTTTCTATAACCATCTCTAGTCAACTCTTAACCCTGTTGCATTTGACCATAACTATATCGAATGCGCATAAAGACATATGTACAATAACCTTTGGCAATTAATTCTAACATGATTCTATGACTTAGAATCTCAATTAATCTAGCTGCAAATCATAGTGATTAATTTTTTATGCTTGTACTAATATGTCTTCTAGATGAGTTATCAATTTGTGTAAGTGAAGAATATGGGAACTAATATCTTATGTAACTATCTTATATAGCAAAATAATAATCTAGTAATGAATAACCTGGTTTGGCAGCATGATGACATTAGGAATTTTATCTTTACTCGTGCTTGCATTAGACACACCCGATGTTCCGTTGGTAGTGGCAATTCCCGCAACCTTGGGCACTCCCATATCATTGGCAATACCCGTTGCTTGACCGATTACGTTGGTCCCCATGGTTTTTTCACTTTGTCGCTTTAGAGCCATCGTCCACGAGTGGTTCGAGAGATAGGGAAGGTGGAATAGATTTGAGATGAGAGAGTGTAAGGGAATATGGCTTAGTTAAAGATCGAGACAAGGGAATTGAGCTAACTCTCTCTCTCTCTCTCTCTCTCTCTCTCTCTCTCTCTCTCTCTCTCTCTCTCTCTCTCTCTCTCTCTCTCTCTCTCTCTCTCTAGCTTCTTCTCGTAGCCTCTTGGAGGGGTATCCTTCTACCTCTCTTTCTCTACCTCTCTCTCGTAACCTCTCGAGGTCTCCTTATGCCTATTGTGCCTCCCCCATTTCTCATATTTATAGTGGATTATTAGAGAAGAGGCCTTGTGGTGGCTGAGAAGTGGATCTCTTTATGGAGGGGGATTTTGGAAAGATCAGTGATTTGATGCTCAGATCATAAATTTAATGGTTCCATTGGCTCCAAAAGGGGGGGTAGAACCCCAAGACACTTGCTTAGAAAGCTCTCAATTCTCTCCTTCTTCTTTTCTCTATTTGAAGTGTTGTTTTCTATCTATAGACTGCGATCGCGACGCGAGTGATTTCGCCAATCTCTCTCTTTTTTTCTTCTTTTTTTTCTTTAAAAAAAATAAAACCTTTAAACTAAGTAACACATCACTTGTCTTTTCTTTTAAATGATCTCCAGCTCTAAAAATCTCCATATCTCTTTTTTAAAAGGATAATATCTAAAATATTCTAGTCTTGTCCAAAAATCTAATATTTTTAGACCATCCTTACTATACGCATTAACATTAGTGATTAATATAGCTCATCTCTCTTGTTCTCATTGTAACTTCCATGAAGGGTGGCTACGGTCCTTGTTAATTCATAAAAATATTGAGTTACGACTCTCGATTTTATTTATTAATTTATTTTTAATGTTAGTTAGTTATTAACGTTAGTTTTTTTTTTTGCTTTAGTTAGTAATCTTACTAACTTATTAATTGACTAACTAACTTTTGAACTAACCAACTAAATTTTATTGCCTAGAAATATTACATTTTTAATAGTAGAATGAACTTTGCAAACATCCATTGAATTCTTCTCCTCTTGGCAATGCCATTTCCTTTATTTTCAGTCTCTTTTGATGCTTGTTGATGGTAGTTTTCCCTGGCTATGCACCAAAAACATGGAGCCCCAAAAGAAACACCAAGAAAATAGGGTTTCTACTTCAAGAAAATCTATCTTATATCATCAACAAGCTTTTGTTTCATTCTTTAGAGAACCACAAGAAGAAAAAGAACACCACGAGCAAGAAATCTTCACGCAACATCATAGTAACAATCTCCCATAGCTTTATCTTCAACAAAATTGATCATTCTCTTCATATTCTTCATAGAATTCATCAACTAACAAAGAGAAAATAAGAGAAACACCACTTTGAATGGAAATAAAATCACATAGTATTCATCTTCATAGTTTTCTCTCACAATCTCTTATAGATAGATACATTGTTTTAATTGGCTATCTTTAACTCTCTCTCTCTCTCTCTCTCTCTCTCTCTCTCTCTCTCTCTCTCTCTCTCTCTCTCAATCAATCAATAGTACATCATCTCCCTCACTACAATACTCAATAATCACTCATCATAATCCTTCTTTGGTCGTGGATGCCCCTTCCAAAAGGTATGTCTGATATGAAAGATCACCAGAGCCACTATAGTGACTCTTCATAGCTTATCATTGTCACTTCACTCCAGTCTTCTCTTGAGTCTTCAATAGCTGCTTCTTTCACTTCCTTGAGCTCTTTTAAACTTACATTTACCTCTTTTCAAGGCTAGAAAACTTTCCCAAATTCACACATACATTCCACAAAACACTTACAGAGGCATACAGAACATAATAGAACAGAAACAGAGGCTCTACAAAAGCTCTACAGGGGGTTACAGAAGGTCACCAGAAAACATCAGAACCACATAACTTATACTCAAACCATTCCAAACTATCAAAAGCCATTCAATGAGCTTTCAAACAACTTCAACCTTCATCAATAATTACTCCATGCTTCATATAGAAGAAAATCAGAACAAAATAGAAGCTAAATAGAAGCTATCAGAACATCACAGAGCCTCATATCTCTATTGTAAAAAATCAACCATTCATGCCTAAAAAACAACGAAAATCAACCAAAAAACCTAGTCATTTCAACATTCAACAAGCTAAAGCAGAAAGTTGACACGATGTAAAGGAAAGCACAACCCATATAGGAGTATGTGACCGAGACAAAGACCATTGCTGATCAATTAGCTCTAGTAGAAGTTGAGGTAGATGATGAGGAATTAGTGGCTGCGACCCTGAATGGTCTAGGGCTTGAATATAAGTCTTTCAATATGTCAGTTTTAGTCAAGGTTGAAATGCATGACTTTAATGATTTGGTATCCTTGCTTATCCATGAAGTGAAATTGGATTTGACTATGAGCTTGAGTAGCTCTAAAAAAAAATATGCATCTTTTTACTCTAATCAAAGGGGTTGTGGTTGTCGTGGCAAAGGTTCTAGCCATGGCAGGGAAACCTAGTAGCATGCATCTTAGCATGGGCAAAGTTAGTAGGGATTTGTTGGTAGAGGTGGTGGTGGATACTCCTTGTGAGGGGGAGATATCAGTTTAGGGACAACGGATCCTGGCACACTCAGTTTACTCATGGAAATGCTAACAAGGATAAAGATTGCCATTACCATGGCAAGCATGGCCACATTGCAAAAGAGTGCTGGAAGAAGTAGGCTGATCAGAAGGGACACTATGCATCTTCTAATCATGTAGAGCTTGAGATTGGTGAGAGACTATTTACTATGACTTATGTACGCAACAAAGGCAAGCAACAAGGAATGTCTAATGATGTCTGATATGTAGATTCTAGTGCCTCAAACCACATGACACCACATGGTGAGTGGTTTGATGAGCTGAAAACAGGTGCTAGTGGCTATGTATGCACTGGGGATGATTCTTAGCATGACATAGCACACAAAGGGATTGTTTCTTTGGTTATGCTTGATGGTAGAAAAAAGCACTTGTGTAATGTATTGCATGTTTCATCGATCACCAAGAATCTGCTATTTGTCAGTTAGCTGGTTGAGCAGAACCTACAGCAGCAGGTACGATTTAATAGAGATGGCTGCTTCATTGAGGAGTATGGTAGAGGATGTAGATTGGTTGCTAAAGGGTAGAGACATGGAAGGATGTTTACACTTGATTCAAACATCCCTGAATTGAATGATACTGTGTTTGCTCATGATGGGGCAAGTATCAGAGACATTGATATATGGCATAAATGGATTGGACATATAAATGTCCAAAAGCTGAATAATATGTAGCATAAGAATCTTGTTATAGGGCTACCAAGGTTTAAGTATGCTGATTTGGGACATGTCTACTCAGCATGCCAGTTTGGGAAATAAACTAGGTTTCCATTTACCAAGAATACACCAAATAGTAGCACGCCTTTATAACTTGTGCAGTAGGGTAACAAAGATCAGATAGCTCTTAGTGTTCATCTTCATTATTCATCACACTCAAAATACAAAGTACATCTAACTTAGGTCTAGTGACTAACCATCGACTAACTCTAACTCTAGTTAAGTCAACTACTACCTTATTCAAGACACACACATGATTGACAGGTATACACACCCAGCTATCATGTCGATAGATAATAGGTAGACTGAGCTTGAATATCTCAACACTCCCCCTCAAGCTCAAGTCACTTCATGTATCCCATGCAACGATCTAAAATGAGTGAACTTCTCTCTACCAAGTGATTTGGTAAAGATGTCAACTACTTGGTCTTCAGTCTTCCCATGCATGTTGTCTATCCTGCCTCCAAGCACCATTTCCCTAATGAAATGGTAATGGACCTCTATGTACTTTGACCTAGCATGATAGATTGGATTGGTTGCCAAGAGCACACTACTCATGTTATCACAATACAACTTGACTGGTTTATCCATAAGAATCCCCAAGTTATCCATCAACTTGACCAACCAAGTAGCCTCACATGCTGCTAATGTTGCACCCCTATATTCTACTTCTGTCCTTACTAAGAGAGCCACTAGTACGTTGTTTCTTGCTACTCCAGGTAACCATGCTACTTCCAAGACCAAAAGCATATCCACTGGTTGATCTCCTGTCATACACCCAGCCAACCCAATCTACATCACTATAACCTGTAAGTTGAACATGCTTACCATGCTCATAGAATAGCCCATAAAGACGATGTACCCTTCACATATCTCAAAATCTATCTCACAACATCTAGGTGAGGTTTCCTTGGCTGCTACAAAAACTAGCTGATCAAACCAACTACATAACTCAAGTCCAGTCTAGTGATAGTCAGATAGATCAGACTACCAACCATCTTTGTATACATAGTCATGTTCTCTATCACATTTCCTGTATCAACAGCTAGCTTTACATTTTGCTCTAGTGGTGTATCCATGGGTTTACATTCCAACATGCCATACTTCTCCAACATATTCTGTGCATGTTGTTTCTATATCATCCATATCCCATGAGGTGTACACATAACTTCAATCCCTAAGAAAAGTTTCAGCTCTTCCAAGTCTATAATCTAAAATTCTTTTTGCCACATAGCTTTTATGTCATCAATACCCTCTGTGTCCAACACCTCATCTTTATGCTTTTAGATGTATGTCCACGTGTACTTGCTATTGTCATCCACAAAGGTCACATATTATCTAGACTCACCAAGTGATGCATTTTGCACGGGTCCCTAGACATTCTTTTAATAGGAAGGTGATTGGAGTCAAATGGATCTTTAAAACCAAGTATCATAATGATGGCACTCTAGATAAGCACAAGGTGTGACTCATTACAAAAGAATTTGTGTAGCATCCAAGAGTGGATTTCCATTATACCTTTGTACCTACAGCTCGAATGGTTATCATTAGGGCTATTCTTGCCTTAGCTAGCCATAGGAGATGGCTAATTTATCAGCTTGATATGGAGTTTGAATTTCTTAAAGGAGATTGGAAGTATAAGATTTATGTTAAGTAGTCACCTGGCTTTTTCTCCTCAAATGGCAAGGTATATAGGTTGAAGAAGGCCCCTAACCAAGATTTGAAGGAGAAGATATAAGTGAGCAGTCTCCTAACTTTTTCTCATCAAATGGCAAGATGTATAGGTTGAAGAAAGGCCCTTTATGACCTCAAACATACTCTATGTGCTTGGAATGAGAAGATAGACTAATTCCTCCAAGGGAAGTTAGGGTATTGGCATTCTTCTGCTAATTGCCAGTTGTATTTCCACACCTTAGTTAAAGGAAACGTGTTGTTTGTACTTTATGTGGATGATCTCATTTTGATAGTTGACTACTCCCAAAAGGTAAACAAAGGAGGCACTTTACAAGATGTTCGAGATGAAAGATATGGGCCTTCTCCACTTCTTTCTAGGTCATGAGATTTGGCAAACTCTTAAGGGAATTTTTATCTCCCAATAATGGTATGTACAAGAGCTATTAATAGATTATGTTTGAGATGGAGGGGTGCAAAGCTCTTTCTATTCCCATGGGTTTGAACTAGAAGGCTACAGCCCATGCAGATTCGTTGGCGGTGAATGCTATCCACTATAGGTAGTTGATTGGGTCATCGATATAGTTCCTTAATACTCGGATTGATTTGTTTTTCTTATAGGTTCACTTATCATGTTCATGGGTGAACCCAATCTAGTTCATTGGCAAGTTGTTATGTAGATTTTGCAGTCCTTGAGGGGGACCCCCGACCTAGATATTTATTATCCAACAAGTACAAGAGAGTCAGACTTGGTTCTACAAGGCTAGACAGATTTAGATATTGGGTTGGGGATGTTGACCGTTGGAGGTCAACAATAGGATATTGCTTCACTATGGGTGTAGATGCTATCTCTTGGAGTAGTAAGAAGTAGCCCATTATTCCCATATCATCTTCTACAGAGGCAAAGTATAGAGTGTGTCTTCTACCACATGTGAGATAGTATGCCTTCTCGATGATTGTTAGAAGATCTTGGTTGTCCTCGTACAAGTCCCACTACCCACACATTACGATAATGAGGGTTGCATTGCTTTGGCATGAAATCTTGTATTCCATGGTAGGTGGAAGCAAATTGAGATAAATACCATTACATTCAAGAGAAAATCTTGGATGAGACCATTGATGTGGTTTACTGCAAGAAGGAGGATAACTTAGCATATCTGTTTACGAAGGCTCTTCCTCAGACCTTCCTTGATAGCACTCTTGATCCATGAGCCTTGTGCCTCATCCAAGACCTAAGAGGGGGTGTTAGAGATTTATTCATCCCATGGATAGGCATTTTTAGTTTATTGTTGTACAATTAGTGCTCTTCGCCACAATTATGCATTTCCTATTTTCATATCGGACAATTCTATGCAGCCTATATGTCATTTTCAACATTTTCGAGTAGTTGGCCACACGACTAGACAACACGCTATGTAGGATGCCACATGGTAGCCACATTTATTGCATAAAAATTTATGCATTATTTTCTCCAATGATTACTTTTTGGGCAGTAGTCAGTTGGCTTTTAGTTGTTGAACTAACTATTTTATGTGTATCTTTCTTATCTTTTTATAGGTAGCATGCCCTAGTTATCATTCACTTGTTTTTCAAGTGGAGAGAGAGATCGACTTGCAAGATACATTTGATAGTTTGTGTATACATCTGCCTTCTTTATTTCAACATTCATCTACTATACACTTCTACATTCTACTATCTCTTTTCTCTCTCCCTCTTCTCTTGTGTTCAATTTCTTTTAGTCCAATCATATGCTTTCGCATTCACTGCACTTTGACAAAAGTGAGGGACTAGTTGAGGAGACACTCGTCTTCTTCTACTACTCCTGATTCTCTATCTTTTTCTCTTGGTGATGGAGCTTCTTGATGCAAATGTAAAGGAATAAATATGGTGGCTTGAGGAGCACATCACTCAAATCATGATACCATATATGAGCTCTCAAACTTTGAGCTATGATTTGGGAAGGTAAGTCTATTATCCTCCATGATTTCTTTGCTTTCTTTGCTTTCTTGAGAGAGAGAGAGAGAGAGATTTGGTTGGTTTGGAGCTAGAGTATGAGCCAACTAGGTAAGAGGCAATTAAGTCATGGTAGAGTTGGTTGAGGCCAACATTTATGTAGCTCTAAGAGCCCTTCCATCTTGCTTCTTCACAAATTTGATCATTTCAAGTTTAAAGGAACTTGCCATTGGGAAGGTTCCCCCCTTGGATTGTGACATTTTCTATTGTTGAGTTCATCCTCAATGGGTGTAGCCATGTGGTTAAAGGCAATTGATTAGCATTGAAAGGGAAGTGGAACCCAGGAGGAAGAAGCTTGGCGGTGAGAGCTATGGCAGATGGAGAGCAAGAGCCAAGAGAGAGAGAGACTCAAAAGTGGAAACTCCAACAACCACAATGTGTGGCCGAGCCTTCCTTTATTCAAACTATCACTAAAAGAATAAAGAATAAGTGACTGTGACGGGCGCCCACCGCCTGCAATGTGTAGTAGCGGGTACTGTTAGTGTAGTAATACACGGGCGACTAGGCAGAGGCGCCTTTACCCCCAATAACCTCCCACTTAAAGGCGAATCTCCCCCAATGAGAGAGAAAAAAGAAAAAGATAGTGCAACATGTACACATTTACAATAGGATGAGGAAAAATATGTCATCTCATCCAATGCCCATCAATCTCCTGAGGAAGGCAAAGCGCTCGATAGTGAGGCTCTTCTGAGCAAGTCTGCAAGATTCTACTCAGTCGGAATCTTGACAAGGTCAATAGACATGTCCTCAATGACCTCGTGAATGTAGTGATACCTCATCTCAATATGTTTTGTCTTCTCATGGAAGACCGGATTCTTGGCCAACTGAATGTGGCTATCATGGCATACATGAGACTACCCATGGCTGATGCATAGGGAATCTTGGCCATCTCAGCCCTCTGCTCATCTGTCTGCAGACAATCGGCCTGTGAAACCTTCACATGAGAAGGTAATGGATAGCCAATAGGCTTAACATCCTGCACGTGGAAGTACTCAAGGACTTTATGAATGTACTCCCTCTGTGACAGATAGAGTAGTCCCTGAGATCTATCACGCATAATGCGCATACCAAGTATATGAGAGGCATGTCCCAGATCTTTCATCTCAAAGCTCTTCTTGAGCTGAGCCTTAAGAGCATCTAGCTCCTCATGAGCTATCCCTACTAAAATCATGTCATCCACATAGAGTACCAAGATCAGTAAAGAGCCGTCACAGGCTTTCTTCGTGTACAAGCACGGATCCATAGGACTGCGGCTATAGCCCTGTGACTGCATGAATGCATCAAACTTATGGTACCATTCCCTAGGTGCTTGCTTCAAGCCATATAGACTCTTCTTTAGCTTGCACACTAGGTGTTCCCTGCCAGGGTCTGCAAAGCCCTTAGGCTACTCCATGTAAATCTCATCATGCAAATCCCCATGTAGAAAAGCTATCTTGACATCCATTTGGTACAAGTCCGGGTCAAGCTGTGCAACCAAGGCCAAGACTAAGCATAGGGTGGTCATCTTGACCATAGGAGAAAAAACTTCATCAAAGTCAACACCATACTCTTGCTTAAAACCCTTAGCGACCCATCGAGCCTTGTATGCTAGCTTGGGGTGTCCAGGGGTACTTTTCAGCTTGTACATCCACTTGCATGGCAAATCCTTCTTACCCTGAGGCAAGGAAACCAAATCCCAAGTCTGATTCTTATGCAATGAGTCAAGTTCAAACTGCATAGCTCCCAAGAGTGAAAGTCACCCCTGTGCATAGCCTCATCATAAGTGAGAGGCTCTCCTGCATCTGTAACCAATACATAATCCATAGAGGGCGCAAAATGGTCAGGAGATCGTCTATCTCTAGTAGAAAGCCTCAACCCAGGCTCTGCTGCCTGACCAACATCCTGTCTAACATCAGCATGTTTAGCATCTGGGCCATGAGCATTAGGTGATGCCGCATGTTGTCTAGCTGGCCGTGGGGCGGGCTGAACGGGAGCAAGTGGCTCCTCCTGAAAGAGAACTCTGCGTACCTCAACCACTTTCTCAGGCTGCATATGCATTTTTTCCTCATGAAAGATGACATCATGGCTACGGATCACTTTCCACGGCTATGGATCACTTTCCACGCCTGCAGATCCCATAGATGGTAACCCATCTCTCTTGCATCTCCATAGCCAATGAAAATGCATTTGACACTTTTAGGATCCAATTTATTGCGTTTGTCCTTGGGCACATGGCATAATGCCTCATATCCAAAGACACGCAAATGATCATAAGAGGGGGGCTTGCCTGCCCATACCTCCCTTGCAACCTGAAAGTCAATGCCATTGCTAGGAGACCTATTAATGAGATGCACTGTAGTAGTAACTGCCTCAGCCCAAAAGTGTTGCGGTAAGCTAGCCCTGGCTAAGCATGCTACGGACCCTTTCCTAAATGGTCCTATTAATGCGTTTAGCCATACCATTCTGCGGAGGGGTAGTCAACTGACGCTTAATACCCTGCTCATCACAAAACCGCTCAAAAGCACATGATACATACTCACCCCCATTATCTGACCTTAGGCATTTGAGCCTTTTCCCAGACTGGTTCTTTGCCAATGCAAGCCAACACTGAAACGTGTCTAAGAGATCGGATTTTCTCTTTATGGGATAAGCTTAAACCTTATGTGAATAATCATCTATGAAAGTAACAAAGTACTTTACCTCACCAACTGACTGACAGGGCATGGGTCCACATACATCTGAGTGCACAAGAGCCAAGGGCTCACCCATGCGTTTCTTACCAAACTTTTTATGCGTATTTCTAGTTTGCCTGCCATACGAACAATGATCACAAGAATCAAAATGCGAAGAGTCAAAAGGCTAAAGATACTGCAAAGCATGGAGCAATTTCATGCCTTTAAGAGACATATGCCCCAAACGAGCATGCCAAAGGGATACATTGGGAATAGAACCCACAGACAAAACATGATCCAATGTAGCTCCAGATACAAGTAAGGGATAGAGACTGCCAGACTTGGCACCTCTTGCAAGTACAAGCCTGCCACGAGTAATCTTCCATGGAGAGTTTCCAAAAGACACAAAATACCTTGCATCATTAAGCTGTTCAGCTAACATAAGGCTGCGAGTCAACACAGGTACATGGCGTACATCATGCAAAACAAAAGGACTGCTAGAAGGAAACTACAGCCTAACATCTCCAATGCCCACAATGTCAAGAGACTTGTCATCACCAAGATGCACAAAACTAGACATGGTACGATAGGTATGAAACCAATCTCTACAGAGTGTCACATGAAAGGACGCACTCGAATCCAAGAGCCAACATTGTGCATACATAGAATGTATCTCAGAAGTCTGTAAGGCATCGCATGAAGAAGCTGCAAGTATGTAATCATCATTTGAATGAGTGGCCTGCATGACATTAACCTCTTCTATCTTCACACTGGACTTTGTAGGTACAATGCTGCGCTCAAAAGACTTTTCCTGCACTTTTTCTTTTCCCTTCTCCTTGCGCTTATCATCACGTATTTTATGGCACTGCGGCCTAATATGCCATGCATTCCCACAATAATGACATGTAAGATCAGACTTCCATCCACGGGACTTATTGCGACCACGTGACTTGGACCTGGACTTCTGAGAGTTCCTGCCCTTACGATCATCATCATGCCTGCCATGCCTGCCACCTCTAACGGTCAATGTATGTGAAGAGCGGAAAGCATCATTGTTTCTCCTGTTGATTTCCTCAGACAATAAAGCACTCTCAACATCTTTGATTTTCAGCCCATCAAGCTTGTTTGTGCATATGGCAGTACGAAAGACATCCCATGATTCATGCAAGGTGCCAAGCAGAAACATCGGGCACAAGTTATCTTTGAACTCAATACTCTATGGCAACAGACTCTTCATGATAGCATGAAACTGACTGAAATGAGATAAAAGGGAGGTCTCCTCCTTCATGCGAAGGTCCATTAACTGCTTCAGCCAATACATTTGTGACGTAGGACTCTGTTGCGCATAGAGCTCCTGAATCTTCTCCCATAAATCCCATGCACTCTAATTCTCATCTTCAACAACATTATGATGGACCTCTTCTGAGAGTGACAAAATAATGGTAGACTTGCATACTCATCAACTTCCATCCAAACATCATCATCCATATCCTCAGGTTTAACACCTTTGAAACATAAGGGTTTAATCTGCAACTTCTGCACCAAAACTTGCCATGTTTGGGACTTCCAATACCCATAGTTGGTACCATCCAACTTGGCAATGTTAAAGAGAGCTGTATCTTTCAGATGACCAGTCATACTGTCCCAAATCAAAGCAAAAAGGAAAAATTGCAGGTTGTTGTAACTAGTAGAAAATGCACTAAAACCACTGCTAAAATTGGCAGAAAGGGTGGATTTCACCAAGAGAAGCACTTGTCCACCAAATATGACCAAGATAACTTCAAATAGTAAGCATTACCCTCATAAAAGTGCTCAAAATCTGCAGATTTCAGCTTGCTGTAATAAATGACAGTAATATGCAAAACTATCCCCAAAATAAAGCAATCATTGATACATATGTCACTGCAACTGCTAGGTAGCAAGATACATCCAGGCAGTGACAATAGGCATAGACCATTCCAAAGCATGCATGTGAAGCCAAATGCTAGTGAAGAACGACCAAGTCGGAACCTAATCCAAGCTCAAAAGCATTCCAGAACCAAGAAGAAGCATTTGACAGCCTCCAAATACATCGGTATGATCATTTAAACCTCTAGTGAGTACCCCGTATCCATGAACCAATGCATACACCAAGTAAACGAGCTTCAATCCACTGTATTTCAACAAGCAATTTACTATTAAGTGAAGCTCAAACGGTGCTCAAATCTGCTCAAAATCAGTCCCAAAGCATAGACATAGCATCCCATAACATCTGGGCATCACCGGGTATCAATAGGCATCAAACGGGCAATGCCAAGAAGCATCAAATAGTAAATATCAAGTGTTGCCCTATTTTGACAGTCCTGGGACTGTGTATACAATAAAGGGCTGAAGGGGGAAGCACTCGAATCGATCACCGGGAGTGAAGCACTAATGCCAGGGAGTCAAGTAATGCTCGGGAAGGTTGCCAAGAGTGCCGGGAAGCCGAGGAGAAGTAGGGAAATGCCAGGAGCAGGTCAGCCCAGCCCCCCTAAAAATGCGTCGAAAATTGCGCTGGTTGTTCTTGGGGGCTGGGGGGTCTTCAACAGGCCTCGGGGGTACTTGGCAATGTCGAGGGAGCTCCGATTCAGACCGAGAAGAAGCCGATGAAGGTTTGAAAGCTCGAAGAGGAGGCGAGAGATCAAAACATACTTGCAAATGAAGGTGCCATGGCTGCCATTGAAGCTCGGATTGAAGCTCTTCAAATCCGGGTTGAAGAGAATGCCAAGAAAGCTCCAATGCCTTTGCTCTGATACTAGTTGAAAGGGAAGTGGAACCCAGGAGGAAGAAGCTTGGCGGTGAGAGCTATGGTGGATGGAGAGCAAGAGCCGAGAGAGAGAGAGAGAGAGAGAGAGAGAGAGAGAGAGAGAGAGAGAGAGAGAGAGAGAGAGAGAGAGAGAGAGAGAGAGAGAGAGAGAGAGAGAGAGAGAGAGAGAGAGAGAGAGAGAGAGAGAGAGAGAGAGAGAGAGAGAGAGAGAGAGAGAGACTCAAAAGTGGGAACTCCAACAACCACAATGTGTAGCGGGGCCTTCCTTTATTCAAACTGTCACTAAAAGAATAAAGAATAAGTGACTGTGATAGGCACCCACCACCTGCAATGTGTAGTGGCAGGTACTGTCAATGTAGTAATATACGAGCAGCTAGGCGGAGGCGCCTTTACCCACAACAAGCATGGTTTATTGAAACCTTAAACCTTTCCTTTAGTTGATCAAAAGTAGCCCGAATTCACTCTACCTTGGGTTGCCTCTAACCCTATGTGGTTTAGCATTTTAGCTCCCCACATCTTTAATGATAGTATCCATGTGGCTAGACAAATGGCCAAGAAAGGCATCATGCATTGGAGGGATATCTAGTATAGAACTAATTAGGAGTGGTCTTCTGACCTTGATATCAAAGTCATTTTTAGACTTATTAATTATATATTATCAAAATAGAAAGTGTAGCTAGACCACCCCCTTAGTCAAGCAACTTGAGCTCCCCCCAAAATTAGAGCATTCAAATGGGCTTAGAATAGACCCCTCCTTCCCATCCTCAAGCCTTCTCTGTCCAACCCCAAGCTCTATTCGGCCCTCAACAACATGTGCCACTTGGATTGGAATGCTTATTAACAAGATTACAACATTGCTAGAATATATATCCCGTTATTTAGCTAAAAGTCTCTTGCCTAATGTAGTTGACCTAGTACAACACTCTTTGGGTTGGTCAAAGGGTAGCTAAAATTGGGATCGGTAATGGCTCCTATTAAAGGTGTGGTAACCCCATAAAAACTGCAGCACATATGTCTATCCATTGCATAAAAAAGCCTTGCATGTGTTCAATAGCCCTACCCTTCTCAACCATCCTTCTATTTTTAGTTGGAAGGAAACTATTGTTAGAGAAGCTTATGAGTTCCTCCCCTAATTTGGAATTTGCTTAGAGGAATGTATGTGCGGTGTGTGATTGGAATTGGCTAATAGGAATTTACATGTGGTGTGTGTGGCTAGCTAGAGATGCACCAAATTTTTATGGGGAAAAAATTGACTTAAAGACTGAACTAATATTTGAACTTTATTGGTAGACTTTTCAAGACAGGACCAAGATGCATAAAGAGGCTCAAAAAGGAAACAAAATGAGAAAGGAGATGCAATACCAACCTTATCTTGTATGTTAGCTCAATTGATGTAATGACATCATGGATTATCTAATAAAGTTAAGAGAGGACCTTTTTCCACCATGCACATGGTTTCCAACTAGTTGAGGCACTAGTTGGGAGCCCGTAGAGACGAAATTGCACGTGCAATAAATTTTCTGAGGAATAAATAATAGTCTTCAAAGCATGAAAATATGTGTTGGCTAATGAAAATTCCAGTGCATGTGAATTTAGGAGCATACCCTTTTGGGAAAAATCTTTCCTCAATGGTTGGAAAGGGTTCAAAGTTCACAACTTGGTGGCAAACCCCAAGGCATGACAACCAAAAGGTTCACCAAGGAGTTCCCACCCTAGTTGCTGACTTAGGCTTGGTGGGAATAGGTCCAGATTAGCTAATAGAACAAACCTTAGACAATTTCTTCTTAGTCCCCTAGCATGGCAACCATCTTTTTCAACATAGGGCCTACTCCTGCCAAGCTTGACTTTGCAACCAGGGTGGGAACTTCGTGGTGAACCTGTTGGTTCTCATGTGGTGGGGTTTGCCACCAGGTTCTCAATTGTGAACCCTTTCCAACCATCAAGGAAAGCTTTGTCCGAAAGGGTTTGCTTCCAGTTCCACATGTGTAGGAATTTTCATTCGCCATCACATTTTTTCATCCATTGAAGACCATTATTTATTCCTTAGAAATTTCTTCACACGTGCAATGTAGTCTCTGTGGGCTCCCAACTAGTGCCTAAATTGGTTAGGAATCATGTGCATGGTGGAAACATGTCCATAGGTGTAGTCCTATCATGATGATAGGTGTAGTCCTCTCATGTAATAAAGCTCGTTCCTAGAATGATGATATGCATCTAAATTTAAAAAAATGACCACAAGCATCTTCAGTGATCATTGACTAGTCCATTACTTTATCTTTCTTTCAGCAATACGTATGGTTGAAGTAGAAACAAGCAACAATTAATATAAAAGATATTGACAAATTACATCAACCCATACGATGGGGGGGCAACAAAAGAGAATCGTTCTTTTATTTACTTTTAATACACTATCTTAAGGTTTTCTAAGGAAAGGAATACTTGTTTTTAATGCGAACAATCCTTTGTCATCGTCAATGCCAATGGTAAGGTTTGTTTAGATAATGACGTCTTGATGTTTCACAATGAACTTTACGTTCTCCGCGTAGGAGGGAGGCTAAGGGAATGGAGAGAATAGGTTTATATTATACCTATAGCTTGGAAGGTGGTTCCATCCACTCTCCTGCTGAATATGATAAGTTTTATGAGGGTGCCCCGGTGTGAATGTACCTTGTTGGCTGCAGTTAGGGACAAAAAAATCTCAGCGGATTGCCATTACTGAAAACTGTTGCAGAGAGAGAGAGAGAGAGAGAGAGAGAGAGCCGACCATCGCCCAACGTGCACCAGTGGTTGCGTGTGACAGGACCCGACAAAAAGAGAGGGAAAGCACCCCAAAAGGAGAGAGAGAGAGAGAGAGAGAGAGAGAGAGAGATTCCGAGTGGTGGAGAAACGGGTCTGTTGCATCGGGCGCTACGTTGTCAACATTTGGCAGCGCGACGGGCCACACCCATCATCATCATAATTCTTCGTGAGTGTACAACAGAAATCAAGTAAAAAAATAAAAAAGCAAAAATATACCACGCAAGGCTAAAGTTCAAAAAATATATTAAGGTTGTTGGTCGCCTGAGTGTGTCCGGGCGATTGGCCTCTCTCTCCGTAGTATTTGTCTGGGCAATTCAGGTCACCGCCCGCCCCCCCCCCCCCCCCCCGGTAAAGCCTCCTGTTGACGTGCCTGTGTTGAGAGTGGCTTTTGTTTTCCTTCTCGCCATCGATTCTTTGATCCTTGTCCATCGCTTGGCGTACGTTCCACGCCTGTGATGGTGCGCACCAACAAGCACTCTCCATGGAACCTCACTAGCCTCTTCTGCTGCAACGGCCACCGGACCGCCATCGCTCCTGCTTCTCCCTCTCGCCCGCTCCTGTTATTATACCTGCTCTCTCTCCTACTGTGCTGCCTGTGCAGGCCCTCTCCTATGAGTCACGCCCCCAACCATGGTAACAAGAGCAGACCTACCACCCCTGCCGCGTCTCTCCTGAGCTTCTTGCCCGACAAGGCGCGCGCGCTCACGTCTGCTCTGCCCGCTTGCGATGGAGAAGTCCTGGCCTATCTGTCCGCATTCGGCCGACGCGACCTCCCATCTGGTGCCTTGGACTCTCCCGGTCGCAGGCGCCACTGGAAGCCATGGAGGAACTCTCGACGCCCTAACCTCTTGAAGCTCGAGGCCGCATCGGACACCAGGCCATCCTCCCCTTCTTCTCCTTCGTCTTCATCTTCCTGTGGAGGGTCCTGCTCTTCTCCCGCGCGTCACAAGCCTTCCTTCGAATGCGATTGCTTCGGCTGCTACTGCAGCTACTGGAGCCGCTGGAACGATTCCCCTAACCGCGAGACCATCCATAAAATCCTCGACATGCTCGATGTCCATCTGCTACAGCAGAAAGGCCAAGTCACAGATCAAGAAGGCGAAGGCAAGCAACACCAGGACTCTGGAAGCGGCAAGGATTGTGAACGGAGGGGCAAATTGTGGCAGAAACGAGGGGGGAAGAACAAGGCCGCCAGAGAGCCGGCGGCGGCAGGAAAGGAGGAGGAAGTAAGGGCAAGTGCGTTGTCAGACATGGCATCGGCGGGAGAAGAAGGTACGGAGAGGGTGAATGATTACTGTACAGGGGCAGGGCACGAACAAGCTAGCACGAAGGTTAACAGCAGCACTGAGAACGGCGGCAAGAAGCAGCAGCAGCAGCAGCGTGTGCCGGCAGGCAAGCGCAAGAGCAATCAAGTGATTCCGATAAACTCCGCTGGCCTTGCTGTGGAGATGGAGGAAGAGGGAAGTGGAAGCAGGGAAGAGAAGAAAGAACAGAGCGAGGAGCCGGCCGTACAAAATATGGTGGTGGAAGCCATGGCTGCGGCAGAGGCCGGTGGAGATGGCAACAGCAACCCTAACCCCAACGCCAACAATGCTAATGTCAGGAGAGGCGGGCGAGGGGGCATCCTCGGGCGCGTCTTCCCCGATGCCCTGGGCGGCCTTGCCTCCCGTCTGTGGGACCTTGTCTCTCTGAGGACCAGGAGCCACACCATGGATTTCTACTGAAGGGGCTTCCTGCGTATCTCCTCCTTTGCCTTAAGTTATCTGGGTGGGATTACCTTTCGCAGGTAAGATACTCGGCTACACCTGCTCTTTTCTTTCTTGCTTCATTATATGTCGATAAACCGTGTCCAATTCCTCGGTCTGGACCGTTTCTCTGCTGTCTGGGGGTCTTGTAAATATCAACTTTACATTGCCGAGGAAAGATATCCGGAGATAGTTACAACCTTGGGGGGTGCTATATTACATCCTTCTCATCTGTATGGTCCCTGTTTTCCATCTGTATCATCTCCCTGCACTTTTTTACCTTGCGCTTTGCTTATGAATATGGAAAAAGGTAGAGCATGCAAATTACTGTAAATTAAGAGAGCTGTCCTTTGGCGTGACGTATTAGTAATTAGCATAGTTGTTGACTGTGCAATAATTTAGACTCTGAGAGAGAGAGAGAGAGAGAGAGAGAGAGAGAGAGAGAGAGAGAGAGGGGGGGGGGGATCATACATACTTATACTAGTCAAGGGTCATACCCATCGATTTGTTGTCACCTAGTGTTCTTTCCTCTTCTTTTAACTCTTGAACTTGAAAATGCACGCACTTCTTTTGGGTGTTGATTAGGGTTCCTTCCCCACTGGCACAGGTACTTGACTCTATCTCGCAGGATTTGCTTGTAGTCTTTGACGACCCCTTAGACCCTCAAAGTGCTAGCCTTAAGAGCCATTCTTAAGGCTTGGCTTCCTAAGCTTTTTGGCAAGTTGAACACCTCATTCTCATCGAAACTCGATGAGGATAACCATGGATTGTACTTTTATCCTCTTTGATTTTTTGGAGAATATTGTGAAATCGAGCTTAACAATGTTGGTGGTAGTCCCCCTTTCTCACGCATTACTACGAGTCCTCTCTATTATCATGATTTGCAAAAGGCCCAATGCATGGCCAATCTTTGATCCTTTTTGCATAGAGAACAAGTAAAGCATGCATGAAGAATTAATTTCATTGAACATCCAAGATGGGTCCATGCGTATGTCAGAGGAGCTAGTGTCCATTATTGTTGATCTAGACCATAAGCACTCCACTTGTTATACAACCTTCCAATCTAGGTCATTTGCCACTTGTTATGCTATATGGTGTGAGTAGGCTTCCAAAGGAATTGTGTATTGCATTGCAGCCTTAATGGTTTATCCATAGAGGATGCTCATTGTCTAGTCATGGATGGGTAGATCTCCAATTAGTCTCCAGCAAGCTCATACCACGATGCTTCCAAGCCTTTGTCGTGCTCTCAACACTGCTTGGAACTTGTAGTTGTGATGCCTCTTAGAAAGTGGATAAAGATGATGACGATATCTAAAATCGAGAAGAGGTGGCCTAAAGAGGCACCAAAAATTGTTGTCCGTTTTGGAAGGCCAATGATGAAAGGCCCACCTTTGTTCTTACTCCCTATTATTATATCCTTTCTTGGCTAAGAAATTCTAATCGCATAAAAAGGTGAAGTATACAAACTCTTTGTCTCACCTAAGAAGATGAATTGGAGGTTCATAAGTATTTGAGAACAAAGGTGAAAAGTAGGGATATTCTTCTCCAATTCGGTGCTAGCAAACATTCATGGCATGTTTGATTGCTGGTGCCAAGTATAGAATTGTTGTGAATAAATCAAGGAAGCTCAAAGTTTTCAGATGCAATATGAAGATCTTACACATCTTTAATGACATCTTTGACAATAGATACATGAATGGGACCAAAATGATATGTCCATTACTTGAATATTTAAGAGTCATGAACAAACACCTTGTAACTAACTTCATGGCAAGTAATGGCATCTTTGACAATAGAGACATGAATGGGACTAAAATGATATGCCCATTACTTGAATATTTAAGAGTCATGAACAACCACCTTGTAACTAACTCCATGGCAAGTAGTTTCCTTGTTAGTGATTGAGTGGCTTAATGAATGATGATAGTTTGTGACATAAAAGGAAGTTGATTCATGTGCTCAAAAAAAGAAGGTGAACGTAGATATGTGAGACATTCCTAGTATGATTAGAGGAAGGTTTTAGTCATGTCTTTTAACATGATTATGATGGCATAACCTTTGCAAAGAAGAATTTATCGCATGTTAACATGCATGGGATATTGTTGTGAATGTTTAGCCCAAATACTTATGATCTAAAGCTTCCTCTTTCTCGTGGACAAACACCCTTGATCCTCATCATGAGATAGCATAGTTCCACTCCAAGTTTATATGTGGGACCTAAGTGATGTGAACATGTTGTTTGACGTGAGAATGCATGTATGTTAGGGTAACACCTCCAACAACATTAGCTTTGGGAGTTTGGTGCAAATGATCGTGACAAGTGCCAATGAGGCTTATAGTTGTAAACTATAGTGGTGTGCTGGAATTTAATTTGCTGAATGTGCAGGAGTGTTTAGAGGAATCAAGAATTCTCCATTGGTAGTAGTGATGACTCTAATGAACTTAAACTACATAGAGAATAATGCGACATGTGCCAAACCTTTGGTGTTTATATCTTAGTTTCAAACAATCAATGTGGCCTTCAAACATGTACTTTTCTTAGTGCATAAGAGTAGATGGAGCAATTAGGAATCCTACAATTGTAGTTATGACTCTAGAGCCCAAACTAAATAGAGAATACAAACTACATGTGCCCAACCACCAATGTATACATGTCAACTTCAAACAATCATCATGGCCTTTAGATGTGCAAAACTCTACAAATACATTGATAGAAGTGTCCTTGTGAAGGAATGAGGTGTAAGAAATTAGGCAAAATGAGAGGAAGTGCTTGTGTGTGTATGTGTGTGTGTGTGTTTTGTAAAATATCAATATTTTCTAAGAGAAATGTATGCCCATGTTTAAACGGTCATTTCAAACTTGAGTTGAATCATCTCTTTGCTATCATTTGTGGACTTCAAATTGTTTAGATAGGTAATATATTTAAGTAATGTTGGATTGGAACTTGAGAGAGACCCTAGACTCCAAACATGATGAGAGTGCCATACATAAAGATCATTGAAGAAAATATTAATCGAGATTGAAAGTGGGAAGGATATTCAATCGGTCCCCCCATTCATGTGACTTCTTAATCTTTGTTGAATCTATTATACAGAATTACAACTTGGTAGGGATTGTCTAACAAATGTTTTGATAAATGTTCAATTACACATTATGAGCATGTAATTGGAAGGGAAATGTTTTGTCAATTGACAAAGGATTGTAGAACCCAAAGGTGCAAAAGGTCTTTTAACTTGTATATTATTGACTTATACAATAGAGAAATGGTTGCCAATAATGAATGCACAATGCTCTCGAGTCTGAGCGCGTGTGAAGAATAATGATCATTCATGTAACACTTGCTTTGGGAGTGAGAACTTCTAAAAGCTTGTTCAACATTTGCTAACTTTGGCCCCACTCAACTCCTGGCACCATTGACCATCGCATAAAATCAACTCGGTAGGGATTGTTTAACAAATGTTTTGACAAATGTTCAATTACACATTATGAGCATGTAATTGGAAGGGAAATATTTTGTCAATTGACAAAGGATTGTAGGACACTAGTTTAAAGAACCCAAAGGTGCAAAAGATATTTTAAATTGTATATTATTGACTTATACAATAGAAAAATGGTTGCCAATAATGAATGCACGTTGCTCTTGAGCGCGTGTGAAGAATAATGATCGTTCATGTAACACTTGCTTTGGGAGTGAGAACTCCTAAAAGCTTGTTCGACATTTGCTAACTTTGGCCCCACCCAACTCCTTGCACCATTGACCGTCGCATAAAATCAATTCACATTGTTGCATGTCTATCTCTTTTTGACAAGCTTGGTAGATATTCTCTTAAATGTACTTCAATTGGTGGTCTAGGTCCATGAGGCAACATGGTTTTGTGTGGAAGTCTCCATTGCTTTGTTGAAGGTGCTATTGATTGGATGCCCACAAGTGGTTTAAAGCAACATCTACTTGGTAAAAGCACAATTGGCACTATTGGTCACATGCTCAGCCAATGGTAGGTATTATCTCCCATACCAATTCATGATTGTGAAAATATACAATAAAGCATAGAAACAATGGACTGGTTGGAATTCTTTGTTTGCCTTAGTTTGAGGATGGATGAGTTGTTGAAAAACACCACCTTGTTGGCAAGACCATAGAACTATGCCTTCCAAAAGCCAACGGTGAACTTTGAGTTCCTATTAGACATAGTCTTTTTTGGTAACCCGTACTCCTTGAAGATCTCCTTGGTAAGGAACCTTGCAACTTGTGCACATCCACATTGGATTGTATTGAATCAATCTCACTTTTTGTTGAGCCTCCACCATCATGGAAAAAAGCATCATAGGATCTTTTGCTCTTGCTAGTCTCAAAATCCATTGAAATCTCCTTCCAAGGCAAGTTTGCTTTAGGCAACCATATGATTGTCCATGTTTGAGATTTGGCATGCTTCACATTCACTCATGTACCATCATGTGCTAATAGTTCAATAGGTTCTTTCAACAAGACAAAATCTATGGATACAACCATCCAATTGAAGCATGAGTGTAGAAACATTGACCTTGTTGGCAATCAAGCATCTCAACCTTATAGAGCATTTTGGTGGGAGTGAAGAATGCTAGCAAATTAGTTAGGTCATGAGTAAGTCTGAGTGTGTTTTTGTGGGCTATGCATTTCTTTTTGTGTACTAGTCAAAGTGCACCAATTTATTGGCCCTTGATTTTGGTTGCTTGGCATTATTTAGCTTGCCGGTTGCTATGTTTGGCCATTTTGATACTGGCTGACCTAATCCAATCTTAGACATATTTTTCGCCTATTTATTCCTAGGCTCCTCCTCCTTGGTCATTCATTCACTTGCAGTCCTCCAGAGCAGGTCCTGTTAGAGAGAGAGAGAGCTGGTGTTAATATCCATTTAGTTGGTGACTCATTGTTGTACACAACTGTCTCATGTTTTGGCATATGGATTCCACTTCCCAAGCACATGTATGAGTTCTCTCTTTGCAATGTTCCTTAGTTCTCTCTTTTCTCTTAGTCTATTATAGCAATGTTTTCTAAGCTTCCACCATTGCACCCACTTTTGACAAAGAAATCTATCTTTATTGAAATGATTGCCGTTGTAAGAAAAACACCCACTCTTGACAAAGAAATCTATCTTTATTGAAATGATTGCCACTTACAGCTTTTGTTGCTCCATTCTCTCTCCTTGGCACATACTTGAACTAAGAACCTACCGTCATCGCATGTTATGTGGAGTCATAGGGGTTTTTGACTCTCAAAAGGACATTGGATAGCTATGTTGCTAAAAATATATCTCCTCTATAGCATGATGGTCGACATCACAAATCACCACGCAGGGCTCATCAAGGACAAGCAATCTTAAAAAAGCACAGGTTGGGAAGAATAGATGTGCTTCAAGTCCATGAGAGCTTACTTCGTTTGTGTTGTCTAGATAGACATGGGATGTCTTGCTTCGTGTTGTTTAGATAGAGAGGCAATTATCACATGGGCATGGTGCTCAGAATACTGTCAATCCATGCATACAGAAAATATTGATTGATGACCCCTGTAGAAATGGTGTCTCGAAGAAGCAATGGTGAGTTAGGAAATAATTGGCACTCTTTTCTGTTCAAGAAAGCTATAATACTATCCACAAAATGATCATAAAGCTCCCCATAAATAAGCTAAAGCATTGGTCAGCACAACATGTTTGTTTTTGTGTACCCTATGTAATGTATGCAAACATGCATGCTTTCGTGTTCTATGCATGCATATAACGTGTGTGGCCTGCGCTTTTCTTGTTTTAGACCCAGACTACTCGATCCAATCCAATGGTTTCTAGACATGCTAGGCATTTTCCAGGATTATCAGTTAATATGTTTTAAGGTTATTATGTCTGATTGGTGTGAAATTTTGGGAATTGAAAAGGTCAATATGGTGAATTTTTACTTCACCATAGTAAGGATGTGTTTTGCCACGAAAGGCGACTTTGTGCATGTTCTTTGTCATCCGCAACACGAGGGTGTAGAGGGCATGGGGTGACTTGTAAGATAGTGTGAAAATCAAGGTGTTTCAATCTTGGAGTTTGGACATTGTAGCATTGCTTGGAAGTGCATGTGTTCAGGGGATCTGGCTTGTTCTTGAGGTGAAAGTTACACCTAGTTAACCAACTACAAATTAAGCAAACCCTTTTGTGCCTTGAAAGGGCTCGATTCTGTCCATCTACCATCAAAATTAATATAGAAGAAAGTAGCAAAAGAGGTAATGCTACGTCCCTATTTCCTTTGCTCTCAAGTGCGTGCCAATTTGTTTTTTGCAACTTTACTTGCAATCCTCCTAGTTGGAAAATTTATGGGTTGAAGGTGCACAATCGACCAGTTTGCTGGTTATTATGCTCTTTAGGCCTCGTATTTTTAATTTGAATGTTGTTCTTTGAATTGGGTTGGTTCATTTAGTAAATCCTTCAAAAATTGGATTTTGTTTATGTAATAGCCTCCACATTTGAGGCAAATTCCATCTTAGAGAATATGAATATTCATCTCTCCTTTGTGATTTTTGTGTGCATGTGCACTCATGTCTCTTTGTCTTTCCATGTTTTACATTTTCGACATTCCCATCAGTGTTAGGGTGGTTGCGCACCATATGTAAGGGTCATATGAAACAATGCACTTTGGAAGGGCTTGAACACTTGACCTTTTCTTATGTAGACTAGGGCCCTAGCACAGCGGCCAATATTCCTTGTCAATGTAAGGGTTGGTGTTTTGATCTGTAAATACTAGTTGCTTGACATAAAGCAACCTCCATGAAACTGAAGGCAAGAGTGAAGTGTAAGAACTCTTAGGCTCCATACATCCTCCTCTCATAGTACCTCCGTCATCTCCTGGAGAGCCTTGATCTACATTGTTGGTTGATGACTCGAGTCCACAAATTTCATGAGCAGTTAGCTTTTTATTGCTTTCTCCACAAACTTTTATACAACACTTGTAATGAATTGAAAACCTCAATTAGGATGCTTTTCACAAAATTTTATTTAAAACTCGTAATGAATTGAAAACCTCAATTGGGATGTGTTGGTGTCTGCAATGTAATGTTAAATGCTTGAAATACTCGTTCTGTATTTATGGCTATTGTAAAGTTATAGTTCTATACATGAAATACTTGTTCTATACATATGGCTATTGTAAAGTTATAGTTTTGTACTTGGAAGTACTTGTTCTATACTTATGGCTATTGTAAAGTTACAAATTTGAGAGGAAAATGATACCTCATATTGAAGCTCAAGCATTTAAATTTTTTTTTTAAAACGATGTGCTTAGTGCGGGTAAATTTTACCTTCACTAAATAGACATTATGTTTCTCCTCTTGAACATAAATATGCAAAAGTCCATGTCAAGAAATCAAATTGTGAGATTGCAATTCAAGATATTTTGCAAGCAAGTAAATTGCTCTCTTGAGATGTACCTTTTGCCTCGTCAAATTGTTAGCATTGTACTATATAATTTGCTTAGTGAAGATGAAAGGAATCCCATTATGGAAGATTGTGTACCTTGCTCTAACTTCTAGTGCAACCTTGTATGTAATATGTTATGAAGATGAAGGCTGTTCTACTTGTAAATTCGTGATCTCAACAATGCTCATGCAAACATGGTGAGACATTCAAATATACAAATGTGCAAAATATGCATCGTGGTACATATGGTGGTTGACATGTGTGGCCAACTTGAGTCAACTTTGCTTCAAGTTTTGTAATTAAAAAATGTGAGTGGGTATATTTTTGTTAATAAGTGGGAAAAGTTCTAGTATTTCCTTAAAGGGCAAGCATTTGATACTTGAGCTTGGACATGTTGTTTAGAGGGGTGGTTTTTCCTAATGGCAACGACAAAATGATTTACAAAGCACCATATTTGCATATGAGTCATGATCCTTACATCGATATGTAACATCAAAGTAGACTTATCTATCCTTGATCTCCAAATAGAGCAATTGTTATGCAAATGAGTCATTTGAATTAGTTGTCATAATCCATTACTTGACCCTTGTCTAAGTAGGTTCAACTCCTAGGTAGTCCCAAAAGACGTAGGTGATAGGCTCTTTCTTGCTTTTGAATAGGCACAAAAGGGGGTTGTTTGATTGTCTTGGGAAACTTGGATAATTGTGATCTAATAGGGAGCTTGTCTAGAGAACCTCTGCATAAAGGTATTTGGATTGCTAGACTTTGTCAATAGTCTCCTCCAAGTTAGTCATTCAAGGGAGGGGAAATCTCAAAGTAGTCTTGAAAAAGATGGGTGATGGACTTTTCTTTGCTTTTGCATTAGACACAAAAGGGGGGCATCTTGAGAAAAACTTGGATAACCGCCATTTGATGGGGAGCTTGTTAAAAATAAACTCCACAAAAATTTACTCTATTTGTTAGATTTGCTTCCTTGTAGACTTTGGAGATTCATTCTTTAGGTTGTCATTCAAAATAACAAGAATTGCTTATGCCATGATGCCCATGTTTGCATTACCATGCAATTAGAGGGGTTAGTGATTTGTCTAGACCTTTTACATTGCTAAGCTTTAACTCACATGTCAATGATCAAAGAGGATGGCTAGATCATTTGAGGTTTGTTAATTACATTGAGAAAACTTTATTTTTCCTTCAATATGAAGTGGTTCTTGATCTGATCATGCTCCTTCCATCCTTTGCTATTAGTGTCCAAAATGTCTCACTAGACTTTTACACTTTTTGTATTTTCATCCTTGGAAGTCTAACTTGCTCCCATGTGGATGTGATGGGAGGGTTGTAGGGAAAGGCTCACCCTTTCCATTTACTTCTTGAGGCCATTGCATCTCTTTGAGGTAAGCATTCCAATTTATTATTAGATCTCGTGTTGCTTAGGATTGACTATGTTTACCCATGGGTTGCCTTCGAACATGTCAAATGAATTCACCTTTGACCAATTACCTCACCTAGTCTACGAATTGCCTTCCTCAATAGGATGGCTCACAATTGATTTTCTTGAATCGTCTCAAGAATACCAAAGCAAAGCCTTTTAGACTTTGCTAACATAAACTTTAGACCATAATTGCCATCTAGTTGCTTTGTTGTAAGGTTGCACCATGGAATTTGCACTATTGATTTATAATCTTTCTTGTTTCAAACAGAGTGTTTGAAGAGCTTGTCTGAGACATTGCTTAAGACCAATGGATCACACGGAAGATCTATTCTTGACAAGAATTGTTGAAGGAGAGCATTGACAGTATATAAACTTGGAAGAGGTAAGGATGGATTTCACAACTACAAGCTTTTTGCAAAGGTGAGTCGAGATTTACGTCTATTAGCTACTTTAGCCTTTATTTTGGGCTTAAACCAAAGGAAGCATTCCTTACCATTATCCCAATACCTATAGGATAACCTAGGTACCTCAGTCTCACCAACATTGGTTAACCTAAAGCCATATTGCAACAATTATGATTAGAAAGGGTTACCAACTCTATTTTAGATGTGTTGACTTTTGCGGTTGAAAGGTGGGTGAACTCCTCATAATGACATTAGATTATTCCTTGGTTCTCTCCAAGTTTTGATGTAAGGCATTGTTGTTGGCAAAGAATTGTGCAACCATTTGGCTACCATTTGGGTGGGGTAGCCCTTAATTGTTCAAGTAGCCACCTATTTGTCTACTCTTCTCAATGGGGAGTTGGTATGTAAGGTAACGAGGGGTGCTAGTGGGCACCCTATTATAGACCTAAGGGGAAAATAGGTATTTTAACTATAATAGAAGTAGTAACATTGTTGAATAGGGCTTGGACCTTGTTGATGAAGACATGCCTAAATTTGTATGCTTGGAGCATTGAGATTGTAAAGTGCCAATTGATGTTGTCATAGGTGTTTAGGTCCATGTTGATGAAGACAATCAACATCTAGGATGAGGGCATAAGTAATAGACATGATGAGGTTCAACAAAGCTCTCTGTTGTGACTGTGTTGGCATTGTCATTGGGAAAGAACTACACAACCATTTGGCTACCGTTTGGGAGGGATGGCCCTTTAATAGTTCCAATAGCAATTAGTTTGTCCACTGATCTCAATAGTGGGTTGGCAACTAAGGCAAAGAGCAAGGGTACTAATCAGTACATTGGTCCATATGGTTGGAGGATCGATACTATAAAGTGTCAATTGATTTAGTCATAAGTGTTTAGGCCCATGTTGGTCAAGACACACTCAATATCTAGAACGAGGGCACAATCAATGGACATGATGAGGTTTAACATAGCTCTCGGTTTTGACTAAGTTGGTATTGCTATTAGCAAAGAACTACACAACCTATTGGCTACCATTTGGGGGGAATGACCCTCATTTGTCCACTGATCTCAATAGGGGGTTGGTAACGAAGGCAAAGAGCAGGAGTACCAATGGGTACCTTGGTCTTATAGGGTATGAGTTGTCTTTCTCTTTTATGTTTGGTCGTCAAGGCATTAAAGAAAAAGCATAGATGGTTTGTCTTCAAGCATCTTCCAGGTTCTTTGAAGTTGAATCTTGGCAACAACAATACGATTGTCTTCTTGCTCCTTGAGGTATTGCTCAACAAGCATAAATACTCTTTGTGTTGAAGCATTGTTTAGGTTGTGTTATAAGGATGGGAGGGCCTTTTACGAGTTAGATAGTTGTGTGATCGCTAGTAGAAAATTCATTTATCTAAAGTCCAGAGAAGTTGACTCATCTTTTGAGAGGATTTACTCATACTCAACATTAAAGGTGAATCTTTTGTCTTCTAAGAAGGAGATCTTCCATTTGTTTTGGGTTGGGGGGGTGAGAGCAAGTGGTCAGAGGAAGTTTCATGAGATTCTACCCTTACCTAGTGTTGTTGCCAATCCAACTAGACATCCATGTTGGCATAAAGCCTATCCAATTTGCATGCTCTCCATGCGGGTTTGAGATATCTCTTGTGAAGAGTGGAAATACAAGGCATAAGTTTTTTTGTTTGGGAAAAAATAAGAAAAAATACCAACTACATTGGCTTGGTATAAAAGGTGTAAGAGGCTTATTTTTTTCATCATTGAGTAATAAACGGAGTCTCTTTCATCTTTAGCTTGTGGGATGGTTTCCATGGTTGTCTTCTTTTTCTCACTGTTTGTCTCTCTCTCTCTCTCTCTCTCTCTCTCTCTCTCTCTCTCTCTCTCTCTCTCTCTTGTAACCTTCTCTATTCTCTTTCTTCTCTCAATTTAGTTCTTGACAAGTCGTATCAAAGCTTAAGTCTTTGATTCATTTTCATATCCTTTTTTCACTTATTACCCTTCAATTATAGTTGGTATAGGCTTTGGTACTAACTAGTTATCCATTTACAAATAGCGAACTAGCTTTTTTTCACTTATTACCCTTCAATTATAGTTGGTATAGGCTTCGATACTAACAAGTAATCCATTTACAAATAGCGAACTAACTTTATTGAAGGCTTATACAAGAGATTTGGATAAATCTAGAGGTAGGACCAAAATGGCAGGTCAACTTCCAAGCTAATCTTATTGATATTTTGTCAAAAGGGACACTTATAGGAGTTAGGGCTTTAACGACAATTACTTTTTAGAGAGAGCTTCTTGTTCATTCCTTTGAGCTTTCACGGAATCTAAACCAAGTGATCTCTCTTTGTTGTTCATTCGTTATCAATATTAGAATTTTGAGGGTCCTTCTAGATATCATAAGGAGCACATTGAGCATCATTTTGCTTGCAAATTATGCAATGGTTGAGCAGCCATCTAGTGCTTTTTGCATTGATTTTCAACCATTATTTCAACTCTTGGCATAACTTCCATTGTTGCCTTCTCTCTCTCTCTCTCTCTCTCTCTCTCTCTCTCTCTCTCTCCCCTTTAGTCTTCTCTTAGTTTGCTTCTTGCCACGTGAAGTACACCTTTTTGGAATACAAGGGCCAAATCCTTGGAGTCACGAGTCCTTTTTAAATCTTTCCATGCATCTTTTTTTGCCACGAGCATTGAGCCTACTCCATGTGAGTGATCCTCAACTTGCACACCATATTCCAATCACCTACAAGGAGCATTAGAGAGTTGTTAAGTTGATCCTTAATGAACTCCCATAGCAATGCGTGCTTAGTTGACATAGTCGACATGTGGATTGAGATAATGCTGAGCTTTTCTTCACCTTAGGGAGATTGTTATAGCAAACAATTGTGGACCCATCTCTTGATTTTTGCTCAAGCTTGGGTTGAGCAATCATGGGATCCATCCTCGTATTGTTTAATTCCTTGAAGAGAGCAACTATAGTTGGTTTTAGTAGCTTAAAAAGATGATAATATGCTTTCTTCTTTAGATTAGAAGCCAAGTTGTCTACAAATCATGCTAAGCTATCTATCAAGTTCATCAAACACGTTGTCCACTCCATTGCAAAAAAGTTGTGGTCCATCAATAGTACATGTGCAAGTGATTTAAGGGATGCTTTTTGTTGCTTCTTGTGACCTTTCCTAATGGTTCATCCAACTTTAGGGGAAATGTTCTCCCTTTGAAATCTAGTATTTTTTGTTGGCCTTTGATCTTAGCATTGCTCATTGCTTTCTTTCTTTTGTTGCTTTCAATACCATGCATTTTCATTAGATTCCTATTGGGGAGACCGAGTAGAGGGCCTCCCAAATCACGACGTAGTGGAGCCAATCCTTGTTAAGGAAGCTCTTCTCTCACATAAAGAATTAAATTTTTGCTTGCTAAGATTATCCATTCTGAATAATTTAGTTTTGTGTTAGGCATGAAAATCCAGGGTGCTATATTGAACCTTCTCATCTCCATTGATAATGCCCTCACATTTGATTTTGACTTTGTGTTAACATGTACCTAGACAAAGCTTACTATTGAATCAATTGGTGGCTTTATCATTTGGATCCTCTAAGCATATGGATTTGGTATGTTTTCATCAACATGGTATGAGCTCTATTCAACAATGCAATTGCTTCTATAATGGTTAAAGGATTGGTCTCTACCCCTTTTTCTTAGGGAGGAGAATAGTTTTGCTTAGGTGAGCATTTGTTCTCTTATTCTTGCAGCACAACCCAAATGATGCTTCAACATGGAAATTGATGATGCTTGTTGAGCAATACCTCAAGGAGCGGGAATAAAGTTGTATTCTTGTTAAGATTCAACTTCAAGGAAGTTGGGAGTTGCTTGGAATGGACCATTTATGCTTTTCTTAATGCCCTAAAACCCAAACACAAGAAAGATCTTGCATAGGAAGTTGGCAACAACATTATTGGTGATTGGGGCATCATGCAAGTCTTAAGGGGTCACTTGGCATCTATTGTGGAAATTGAACTTGTAGGGGTTGAACTTCACTTAAGTTGAAGTAAAGTAGATGTGAGATATGATTGAATTCAACATGCATTAGTTATCGTTGGAAATATATACGACATCATAGTTCAACATTCAACTAGTTCTTAAACACGCTCATGCCTTTTGCATGTTGAGTTTTTCAATTACCAAACATGTTATGACTATAATAAGGTAAAACAATGCGAAAACCAAGCATAAAGAATATCTTAATTGATGATGTATCACATGTTTTTGTTGCAAAAATATATACCTCATGTATGTTCAGTATGCAAATATACATTACCTATACATTGCATATAACACATTCAAATATATAGTTCCAATGCTTGGGTGAAACCATACACATGTACAAAAATCCACAATGATTATTACATCAAATAATAATAATCTAGGTAGAAATAATGTTAGCATATAATATCTTGAATTAAACCAAAGTACAAAGAATATTGTTGGGTTTAGGAATGTGTGTGTATAGCTTGGGAAAGAAGAAGATGGTGAGAGCATAATGGAAAGTGTATTATTAAGTAGTATCAATAGAGAATATTGATAAGACTAAGTATACCCTAAAGTGAATAGACATATATATAGGGTTGCGGAGGAAAAACCTCCTAAAAAGGAAAAAAGATTCCTTGAGAGTCCTAAAGTATATTTACATGTATCGCTAATGAAAGATGGTAACAAATTTCCCTTGGAAGTTACGTGATAAACAAGAGCTAGTACTTATGTACGAAGAAGTGCCAAGCTTGATGGAATACAATTAATGCTTCTCTCTGTTGGCTCTTGAGGGCAGGAGGCCTCCTTAATTGACAGCCTCATGGCCAGGGCCAGTTGCTCATCGTCTTCTCTTTTCAACCTCTCCTCCTCCTCGAACAGCTTCCTCTTTATTTCCTCTGCTTTTCGAGATCCTTCTTCAATCTTCTTCAGTCACTCATTCTCTTTCTCCTAATTTTTCCTTTGCTCATCCTTCAACTTCTTCAACTCCTCTAGTTGCTTCCTCTTTCTTGTAGCTTGCTCAGTTTCTTCTCTTTGCACCATTGTTGCTTCTTCATCTCCTAGGTTCCCTATGGAGAAGGAGATTGGAGTTGGAGTCTATACTTGTAGTGGTGATTCATGGGTAGGGGAGTGCTCTAGAGTCTCTTCCACTACTTCAGGGTTTTCCACATCTCCAACGCCCTTTTGGATAATTGTGGTGAGTACATCTCCAAATCCTATGCTTGAGGCCTTGCTCGTTGGTTTCTTTCGTGCCTTTCATGCTAAGGAAGCCAAGGACTCCCCACTGCCTGTTGCTGCTCTTGCCTCTATGGCTAGTGTCTTTACTAAAGCTTCAATGGATTTATGTACATAGCCGTTCCAATTCACTTTGTCTAAGGACTTGGCTACGAGGCTCCCTAGCAATGGCACTCCAATCATGCTCATTAAAGCGATGTATCTCTGATTGGAGAATAGGGCATGGATTGTCTTCAGCTGCAGCGCTTGACCTCAAGGTTTGGAATGTTGGCTAGGCTGACTCTGTCGTTGGTGCACACTAGGGCCTTGTCCATTCCTAGCATGTTGTAGATTTCTCTTTTAGGCCACCTCTTAATTTTGTTGACCAAGCCCATCGCTCTTTCCACCGTTTCGGGGCTTAGTTCAACTTCAACCTTGTAGGTTCTTCTTGTCTCACTGTTACAGTGCCGTGGTTTCTATTAGTATTAAAAGTTTGAAGGAATTTTGAACACTTGCTGTAATCCACACCTTGCCCGACCTTCTCTACATACTTGCTCAAGTCGCATTGGTCGACAATTTGCTTCACAGCCCGTTCTTCCATGACCATGTCTTTCAAGTTCACAACGTTCCTAAACTTAAACTAGTTGTAGGTTCTTATTTCTACTGTTAGGCTATACTTCACTTGCTCCTGTTTCGTAAACGAAAGCATGCTACTTTTATCTTGACCTGCCATGTCAGATTCCTGTGATGACATCACAGTTCACCATTAGTTTTCTTGAGACAACTCTCAACAAGATAAGAACATAATGAATGCAAGCTATGGAAAGGTAAAATGCTTTAGTTTAGAATGAAAACTTTTGCTTCAAGCAGTCCACACACCCCAACAAAAATTCATGTATTTTTTGTGATCATAAGTTGACATTCATCTGTCTTTTTAGCTTTTAAAATTTAGTTGTGATTTTAAGACACGTCTTCTTTTCTACCTTACCTCCTTCCCCTCAGGAATGATGTGAATCCTTCTTAGGATTGGGGGATGAAGGGTTAAGGGCATTAAGCACATGTTGCGGTGCTTCACTTTTGCATGAGCCACACATAGAAGTATGGGTTATACTCCAAGTGAGATGTCGATCCATGTCGTGAGGTCAAATGCCTACATGTGTAATGCAGATCATCAGGACATTAGTTAGAAATCAATGGAGTTCATTCTGCTAGCAATGTGCAAACTTTCCTCAATTAGGATCCAATCAAAATAGGGGTGGGCCATGACATATTCCTCTAAAGGTCATTTAAATTGTGATGGCCAAGACTTTGAATGAGGTAGGAGCCACATAGGTAGGTTATACTTAGCGGTTTTGATGGTGCATCTCTACTCGACATTGGTCATAATTGGACAGCCCTCTTGTTCCCATTGGAGATGGAGAGCATACCATTTATGTAGAAAGGAAGAGTCATTGTTGGTTATCTTTTCAAGTTCTTCTAACTCTTGGCTTGTGGTAGAGACTTTGCTCTTGTTATAGGAGGTGATTAGCCTTCGTTTATGAGCTTACTCTTGAGAAATCTCAGTGGTGATCAATTCCTCGGTTACCAAGGAGACTTTAATTGAACATAAATTTAGATTCTTCCCAAGTGCATGGCAACGTGCATACATTAGTTGCCAAAGGCTCTTCTAGGAGACCTAAGTCCAACCACTCATAGCTTTTAGCAAGCATAGTGAAGGTGGTATCCAAATGTCTAATGTAAGCGACCAAGTCATCCCTCGTGTTCTCGGCTAAATTGGAGGCCAAAGTGAGAATAGATCGACGCTCATAAGAGGGTTTAAGGCCTACGGAAGGTTAGGGTTTGACTGGGCTATATAACTTGGCTATTGATGGCTGGTGCATGGATTGGTCAATAGAGCACTCATTAGCGACTTGTGTAAGGGGTTTATCTTGGGACTTTGAGGTTGCATTGCTTCCTGCTTGTGGAACAACAGGGACATTGGGAGTGTTGGGTTGTGTTAGTTTAGGGACAACATGCTACGGTTTAGGTCGATAGACCCGTTGAGGCTCTATGGGTTTGGTGGCCTTTAGTTGAGGCAGCTTGTCAGTTCTAGACGGCTTAGAAGGTTCTGTAGTTGGGCTAAGAGTTGGTAGCTGAGGGGCGCGCATGCCACTCATGATCTTAGGCATCCAAATTTGGTGGTTGCCTTTATAATATCCCACAACATGGCTTTAGGCACCCATCACGGCTTGGCCATTTGTTTGGTTCTATACCATTGACCTTGTCTCCTAGGCATAGGGCACGATTTGGGAATTATGGGCCTGTTCTGATTGGCTTTTAGGTGGCCATGAGATTGTTATTTAGGTACCCATTTGAGCCGTGGCTCAATGGTTTGGGCCATGTCTTCTTTAGGTTGTGGTCAACTTGTCCTAGTGGGGTGGGACGAGTCACGACTCCTCTCCTTATACTTTGCACTAGGTTCCCCTATTGCTGGCTTTGCGGGCTTAGATGGATCCCCACTGCCCTTGCGAAAAGCTATCACTATGTGAACATTGCCAGCAGCAATGTGAATGCATTGTGAGTTGCAGTCGACATTGCAATGGGCTTACTTCTTCAATGCATGACCCAACAACAACTCCCTACCAGTGGTCTTAGTGTCAGGTAACACAGAAGATCATAGGGAGGCTTTCAGTCTCGATAGAGACCGTTGCCTTGCATTTTCCCAGTAGTGGATAGGACTGTCTCCCAAATGGGTTGAGCTTAGCATTTGTGGCTTGCAAGTGGGGCTCACCAATGAGAGTCCAATGCTCATGGGTAAGGATGTTGAAGTCAGCTCCCTCATTGATAAGTGCGTCGAAAGTGTGTATTTTTTAAGCAGTGATTGTTATTTGTAAGTAAGTAGGTGCTACTACTTCCTTATCCGTGTCCTCGATCTCTATGATGGTGGCCACTCTTACATTTATAGAGGGTTGCAGCATTGACAACTCATGCAACGGATGGGTTGGAGGGTAGTACTTCTTGAGGCTACTACCATTAAAGAAGCATATACCCTTGCCCTCTAAGGTCTCGAGCTCAACATTGTCAGTTTTCCTAATGTTGTGGACTTTGAAGAGCCCTAATTTTATGGATTTCATTTTTTGCTTATGGCCCTTCATAGAGTACAGCAACACGAGGTCACCTTGCTTGAAGTCACGCTGTTTGACATGCTTGTCAAACCAACTCTTGCATCATGCTTTTTCATAGATTAGCACATGGGTAGCTAAGAGCGGGTCCTAGAAAGATGTTCTAAAGCTTGGAACGAAAAACTCTACTAGCAGGATCGCTTCGGTCTTGTAGGTCAGCTTGAAGGGTGTTTGCTCCAGTGCCACCTTATAGGCTATCTTGTAGGCCCACATCGCTTTCGTGAGCTTGTTATCCCAATCCCTGTGCAAGGTAGAGACCACCTTAGTCAGGATATTCACTAGGATTTTGTTCGTTGATTCCACTTGACCATTGGCTTGAGAGTAGTAAGGTAATGATTTCCTATGGATGATTAGGAATGTGAATACCAAATGAGCAATCACTTCATTAATGAAGTGTATGCCTTGGTCACTAACTAGCTCCGCTAGCTAGCTCGATAGGGCAGTTGAATTGTGAGATTACCTGCTCCCAAAGAAACTTAGCCGTAGTCCTAGCGTCGTTCTTCCTGGTGACATGAGCTTCAGCTCATTTTGTGGGATAGTCACTGGCTACTCTCAAGCTCTCTCTCTCACTCTCAAATGAGCGAATGAGTGCTCCCACCTATTCCTGGCCTATTAAAGCCCTTCTCCACTCAATTTTGATCTTCCCTCTTTCTTACTTTTGATGCATTACACATTAAAGCTCTTTTTCTCTCCCTTTTTCCTCGTTTGGCATGTTTACAACAACAAAAATCCTATTGTGTATAACCTTCTTTTCCTTGTGTTTTATTTATCCTAATGCATTCAAATCACAACCAAATACCTACACTAATCAATCTACTCATCTAGATAAAAAAAAATCAACAAGCTTACTAAGGAGATCAAATATCTCTTCAAACTCTCTCACTTCAAACAAGCTTAAGGTAGCTCGATTTGGAGAGAGTTTGGAGAAAAACCCTACTTCAATGCTCGGTTTGGAGTGCACAAGGACTCAAAGCTTGAATCCGTTTTCGTGGCAACGGAACCAAAATATGGTAGCTCACGCTCGACTCTTTTTTTTAACATGATTGGCCGTTTAGCCTTGGTTCTCTTTTCCTATTTTCTTCTATTTACATTGTGGCTTCACCCATGCTCGTCTACTCTTTACAAATTGCACAGGAGGGAGTCTGGCGTTGTTTTACAAAGATTTAGGGGTGCCTTTGCATTTTAAAATGCACCTCTTTCATTTTTACACTTGCCTTGGTTTTTTAAGGTGTCTTTGTGCCTTTGGCCCTTTTCTCTCTTATTTTTGCTGTTGGCAAGCTGCCTTTTTCTGCTTTGCCTTGTATTTTTTTAAAATTTCTTTTTTATTTTTGTGCCTTTGTTGCATTGGGGTTAACACTTCTTCATAGCAATACATGGCAATAATAAAAAATCTTTCATTAATATATAGTTTGTGTGTGTGTATGCACGTGTGCAAGCATGCATGCTATGAGAGAGAGAGAGAGAGAGAGAGAGAGAGAGAGAGAGAGAGAGAGAGAGAGAGAGAGAGAGAGAGAGAGAGAGAGAGAGAGAGAGAGAGAGAGAGAGAGAGAGAGGTATGATAACACCATCTCTCTCTCTCTCTCTACACTTTAATCCCACTCTCTCTCTTCTTCATATAGTGACATGTGGCAATTGCAAAAACTTTTCATTAATATATGGTATAGAGGATATAGATATACATATCAGTTTGATGCCATGAAAGAAAGATAAAAGGAATTTCAATTGAAAAATTTTAGCATAACAATCCAGATATGCATTTTGTGTGTTGGTATATAGAGGGTCGTATAAATGCAATCTCTTTTGTGCATCAAACTTGTAAACTTATATTCATAAACACATACACAACTGTAAAATGTACACATTCTTTGTTTGCATCCTTGAGTATAAGAAATCACATGCTTGATTTGTATGATATTTAGAAGAGGCTCTATATATGTCCTTGCACTCTATTAAATTATTACAATTAGAAACAACATTATTATGCTGAAATGGACCATAAACAAAATACATCATAAAGTCTATTTGTATCCAAGCATTAGAAAAAGGTCTTGAAGTCAACAAAACTTTAGACTTTCTCTAGGAGGCCAAACTGGAGTTTTTTTTTTTTTTTTTGAAGAATCACTTTTATTTTCAAGTATAACATACACATAAAATAGAGCTCAGTACTAAAATTTATTCTAAACATTGTGCTAAGAACATTGGCCTCTTTTGGTGTTAATGCACCATAAAGTTAGACATAAGACATTTTGATATTAATTACAAACCTTGCATCAGCAAATAATGAAGTTAGATATAAGACATTCTATTTTTTGGTGTATTCTTATCCAGTTCTATCCAAGTGTTACAAAAAGGACCTTGATGTCAATAAAAAATAAGAATTTCTCCAAGATACCTAACCAAAATGGAGCTTTCTCTTCTTCAAGGAATAGTTGGAAATTTTTAAATCCTTGAGCACAACATGAATATGTGAAGGAGTGCTAGATACTACTTTTTATCTTGATGATGGCATGGGGGATGTGATAGTTTTTCCTCTCTTTCTTGTATCTATAATTGAAGAAAATCACCATGTAAATATAATTTGTTAACAATTATCAGTAACTTTGATAACAATTGTTAATAATTTTGTTAGCAATTAACAAATGTAAATTTGTTTCAAAATAATAGTACTTGACCTTACATTAGTGGCTGATTTGATAAGTAATGTTAGAGCTTAATGTAGCATCACAAAGTAAACCAAGTCAAGCTCTTAAATTCATACTTAGACCAATGTGTACTAAGAAACACAATATATATCCACATTGTAGAACCTCAATAAAAGCTAGAACCACGATCTTTGTATTCACATCAAAATTTCAAATGCTCAATCACTCTTACAAGTGTTATTCTTGTAATATCATGTATTGTTATTGCATGTAAGGAGCATTGCAGTCCCTTTTGTTTTTTGGAAGCTAGATAATAGCCACAACTTGGAGTAGGCATCTGCAAAATTAAAATAAGTACTTAAATATGGAAAATAATCAACGATCAAAGAAGCATATGCCAATCAAACATGGCATAAAGAGCAATTCATATGGGTTAAGATAGTGACCCTACATGGTTGTTAAGTTTCTAAATGCATCTCTATAAAGGCAATGCATGTGATTGTGCCTTTGGGAGTATATCATTGTATACAATGTTTGTGATGGCATTCATATCTCCTTCATTTTCACCCATCAAGAATTTTACACCTCATGAAGATTTCATCCTTGAAAATGCAACATATATCTACCCATGTGTAAATACTAGTGCTTTTAATAAAGGTTGACAATGGACAAAGTCTATCCTTATGACTTGTTAATCATCATAGCAAATGCAAGTTAAACAAGAAATTGCCTTTACTTCATAGTAGTAAATGAAACTATGTAGTGTAAGAAATAAAAGTGATTCTAGGAAATAAAACTTGTTCCCTCACATTCATTCTTGTTATTATCTTAACATTTGTAAATTTTCTATTGAAAGTCTTACATATTAATCATGTGCCATTCCTTAGAGATTTTCTTGGATTTAGGCTTCTAAGGAGAACAATAGATGCATTTATATTTAGGAATCATAATTGAGGAGGAAATCCACCCCCAAGCTCTAGTATATTTAAGTACTCAATGGAGCACAAAAATGAGTTATCATTATGCCTTGCATAATCTCTCTTAGCATTAGTTGTAATGCATGATGATTCATAGTAGCCACCTCTATATTTGCAATGCAAGTATAGCATGCTCACTAAAATATGCTTCAAAGTTACTTACATTATATACTTCATTATAGACACTATTGAGACTAAGATTATGATAGAATCTCTTTTTAACACCATGCTAGGTGGAATAACTTAGGATAATATTTGGTAATGCTCACTCCATCACCTATCCCTTGAATCCAACTATAATGAATCCATCATCTATCACATTACCAACCATTGAAACCCACACATTCCTTGTAACATTCTTTCCCTCCCCCTTGATGTGAACTAATGCTTGAGAGGGGGGAATTTAAATGTCTATTAACATTTAAAAATTTCTTTAGAAAACGAAGGAAAAAAAAACAGACCATAGCTAGTCATGTTGCCATCTTTACCACTCATCATCCTCAAAATCATCACAAGTCGAACACACCTCACAATCATCACTTAGATCGATCATTAGATGATTTGGCCTCATATCTATCATCAAGAGAGGTCAAACAAATGCTGGCCATCACATAGAAAGGAAAGGGAGTTAATAGCCTTTGTAAAGATTATATAAGCCTTAATGAAGCTAGGTTTTCTAATTTTTGCAAAGATATTTAAGTCAAGGGACATAAATAAATAAATATAAGGGAGAGAGAGCAATAAGAGGAGAGAGAGAGGAGGAATAGAAGAGAAATTAAGATAGAAGGGAAGAAGAGGAGAAGAAGAAGAGATAAGAAGAGAAAAGAGGAGAGGAAGAGAGAGAAGAAAGGGGAGAGAAAAAGTAGAAGAAGAATATAAGAAGAGGATGGAGGAGAGGAAGACAGAAGGGAAGTAGAGAAAGAAAAAGGAAAGAGGAAGAGGATAAGAGACAAAAGGAAGACATGATACATCTTTGATAGCTTAACAATGATCTCTAAGCAAGTTCACATTAAAAATACTCCAAAGTCTTGATTTAGCTTTCCTAAACTAAGTTGAGACTTAGCCCCATCATATCAACACAACAAAAACATATCTAAATCAACCTATCAATCAAAGTTTGCAATAGATTACTCATCCAATCTTCAACAAGAGACTTAAGTAGAAAGAGGTTGACAATCAAATTATATAAGGCGACTATAACTAGGGAAACTCTGATAGGAGCTACTATTGGCTCGAAGCTTTTGAACTCTTAGAAACCTCCAAGGGGAAGAGAAACCAAGTGGAAGGTTGAAAAGATTGTCTACTAGGTTAAATCTTGCTTTGGATTTTCATAATGTTTGTGTTTTGAAAGTGCTTGCAAGATATTGTTTGATCCACTTGAAAAGTTATGTTTATATTGTACAATTTAGGATCCCAATTGAAGCTAATTTAGAACAAGATAAAAGAGAGGGTCATGTAGAACTTTCCCAAGACTAATTCGTGGAACCCTACACCAAGGGGCCTGGTTTTTTACATCCTGAAAGAGCTCAGAGAGATATGCCCCGATGGTGAGAGGTTTCTTCGTATGGAACAGTTGGGTTGGAGGAGTGAGGGTACCAGAAGCTCTACCTAGTAAATCCCTTAGGCTCCTAGGAACTACCCAACCCTTGGAAGTCTCAGGATGGACTTCCTAAGAGCCATGTTACTAGTTAAGGGCAAAAATATTGGTTGGAATAAAACATTTGAGTTGTTCCTCCATATAGGTAGAAGGTGGAATTATATAAGACTTCTCAAGGTAAATAAAAGTTTTTTTTTTTCAAATGAAGATTTTCTCTTATGGTGTATCATGACTTTAAATTACATGAATGAATGCTATTTCCTAAAAGGTTAACTAAAGAAGCTAGCTTTATATGTTCAAACGTAAGTGTGATAGGTAATTAGTCAAGTAAAGTTGACCAATTGAGGGAAGTAGGGGGGGTGAGATCCCTCATAGATTCATCCTAGGGTAGGGTGGTCTCGATGAGCAAAGAGCTTCTCCAACTAGAACATAGACCTTGACCAAGTTGAAGGTTAAAACTCTGCCATTTTACGGACTTGAGTGAGACTATCAGTAGAGGGGTTGATAGACCTACATTTTCCCTCATTTCTTACTCTCCTTGAAACAAGTGCGACATGAGTTAGCTTCGCTTTGAGTAATCTAGCATAAGCAAATGCTCAAATATTGATGCTAGACAAACTAATAGGTGACCTTAGCTTACCTTAAAAACCTAGATTTTAGGTCGATCCTTATGGGTTACAACTAGAATCTTCCATTGTGAAGTGGACTAGAGAGAGCCTAAGAAATAAATCATGTGTTATTCTAAGGAGTATTGGGTGGCATCTCTTAGCAAGAATCTCTTCATGGACCACTAAATCGTGCAATTGAGGACTCCTTAGTCAACCATGCATGTTACATGTGGTATCAAAATAGAATTAAATCAACACATAGGAAAAATTGTTTGTTTAAGGAAAAAGTGAATTAAAAAATAACTCACCATCTAACAAACGGTGGGATCTTTTTAGAATGATAAAGATTAAAAGAAATTCATGGTATTCTAAGCAATGTTTACGTCTGCATGCATTTTTTGATTTTGATTAGCACTGGATTGCGTCATGAGAAGCTTGAAGTGTATATATAATTCCTCCCCACTATATTAGAAGTGGTGATGGATGTGAAGCAAAGTCTACTGTTTCATAAATGTAGATCAACTTGCTTATTTGCAAACCAATCTCAAAAGTATCAAGTGGATGTCAGGCTATTCATATTTAAAGAATCATGTCTAAATCTTATTCTCAACATAAGCGAATAGTAGATTCGTCGAAGTCGTTATCTCTACAATCAAATACTCCACATTCTTTGAGTTAAGCATGTTGTTATTTTAGGGCACTCATGGCATAATATTTATTGTAAAGATGGATTTCTAGATCTTTTCTTAAAATATAAAATCTTAAATATATTTGTTGAGTCTCAAACCTACAAAATTATTGATGTAACTAAATTCCACAGTTAGAACTATTGTAACCAAAATTCCTAATTTTATCAAAATAATCTCTACTTGATGTAATAAAATTGTGTAGCATTATCATAGATGCAAGTAATGAAAAAGAGTCTCAATTTCTTTTCAAGATTGTGTATTTTCATACTAAACTCTTTTTGAAAAATTGAAATTGAATAATTAAGCACAAAAGCCTTAAGAGAGAGAAAAAAGTGGTGGCATATAAAATGTACGCCTAATCTTATAAATGTTATCAATCCTAGGGTATCATGCCTTATATGCCTACACTTACCCTGACCAAGGCATAAGTGAAAAAGTTCTTTCTCAAGCAAATCAAGCCACTTGAGTTTGATGGCAAAGGCAAGGATATTGAATCTGAAGCAAAATTTTGGATCGAGTCCATGGTGGATTATTTTGTTATTGAACAAATTGCTTCTCTAAATTAGGCTATGATAGCTAAGTTAAAGTTGGTAGGTGAAACTCGACTTTGTTGGAAATAATGGTGTAAGGAACAAGAGGTTTTCGAAGCAACCATCACCTAAGGAGAGGTTGAAGGAGATTGTGTGCGAGTGATATACCTTTGTAACATACCGCACCTTAAAGATAAATAAAATCTTTAATTTGAAATAATTAAGGCTAATCTTAGAAGCCTACCATTCCAGATTTGTATCTCTTTTGAAAGACCCCCTACCCATGGCCATCTCCCATTAAAATCACATGTGTTGAAGTTTTGGCATGGACTGAACCCTCCATTGGATACTCACCTCAAAGCAATGTGGCCATTGGATTTACAAGATGTATTAATTTGAGTTGAGCCAATTATCCAAGAGCTTCAAAAAAAACCCAAGGGTGGTTAAATTTGAGGACAAAATTCTCCATATAAAGGGTAGTGTGGTTGTGTCAAAAGGATCCAAGGACAACACCAAGATGGTTAAAGGAAGAAGGTCAAAACAAATGCAATTGGAAGCTTTGTGCCTACAGTTGGCAATAGTGGAGTGCCAAGGTGTTTCCATTGCAATGAGCTAGGCCACTTAAAGAGACAATGTCCAAAGTTGGGCCAACTAATTTTCCAAGAATAGTTTTGTGGCCAAAATTGAGCAACAATTGCCAAGGAAAAAGTTGTTGGAGTAACCCTTAAAGGGATGGAAGAAGGTGAAGACCCTACATTGGAGGTAGACATGGAAAGAGTAATAGTATATGCTATCCTCAATAAGAAGGTGCCAAATCACCAATTCTCAGTGATCTAGATGCCAACCACTTATCAAGGTAAAGCCTTCAAGATTTTGATTAATTATAAAAGTGCTGACTCATTTATCTCACTGAAATATGCAAAAAGATTAGGGATAGAAACCACACTTGCATCAAAGTTGTTAGTAGAATTAGCAAATGGAAAATAGATTATTTTTGCTCAATTAACTAGCAAAATAGAATTTAACTTAAGAGGCAAACTTTTCAACATGGGGTTCAGAGTTATGAATCTATGAGCTTATGAGTGTTTGCTAGGAATAGATTGGTTGATCCCCAATGAAACTCATATTCATTGTGGGAGAGACAAAGTCACATTCCAAAATAAAAAGGGAGATCTAGTAACCACTTAGGGAGAAGCCTAAAAACCTAGGATCCAATTGGCAAAAGATTCTCGAATTGTGAAGGGACTAAGAAAAGAACAGTTTGTCTACTTAATCATAGTTAATAAGATTGAGTAGGGAAAGGAGCTGAAAAAGAGCCATCTTGGTTAAAGAAATTTGTAGATGTATTCTCAAAAGCCTTGATTGAACTTTCACGACAAAGAGAAGTTGATCATGAAATTAAGTTAGCACTAGGAGCTACTTTGGTAGCAAAGAGGTCCTATCAAATGTCTATTCCATAAGCAATCAAGTTAAAAAAGCAACTTAAGAAACTCTTGGATCAAGGATACATTAGGCCAAGCAACTCACTGTTGGGAGCCCCAGTGTTATTCCAAAAGAAAAAGGATGGAACCCTTTGTTAGATATGATCAGTGCCCCACCCTCATTAGGTGCTACCAATGATCCGTGGTGCTCAAAGTTGTAAGGCCCCCATTATGAGGAGAAGCCGAATGTGAGCCCGGACATTGGTTTGAGTCCTGACTTGTATATCAGATGAGGTCTATGTGACCGGATGGCAAAAAGGTGACCATTGTGGGTCTAATCTTTGGGTTAGACGGAGTGGTTAAGCTGGTAGCAACTCGAGGCACATTGCATCGAGTTGCGGGGTAAGGGAGTTAAAAGGGGCCCCTATTGTGGGGTCCGGGGGCCGCAGAAGCGGCCTCTGGCCCGATGGTAAAGCGAATATTCCCTGGCCGACTAGTGAAGGCTCATATGGTAGGTCGACGACCTAACGATCTTCGCGGGCTATAAAAGCTAAACCCCTTCGTAGCCATCTCTCACTCATCTTTCACCCAGTCAGAGTTGTTGTTCCAGCTAGCCTTAAGCTCTTCACCTATCTTCTGTCTAGATCGCCATCTAAGCTTCACACAGTGGAAGCGCACGCGTGGACAGAGCCATCTTTGTATCAGTTGTTTGGAGTTAAAGAATTTACTAATTCTTCTCTTATCTGTTGTGTACTCTCTATCTCTTTCTCAGATTCTGTTCGCTGCGCCATGTAATTTTTTACATGGTATCAGAGCCCAGGGGGCTCTAGAGATCGGAGAGTGTGCAAGAGGCAAAGGCTTCAACAGCAAAGAGAAACTATGTCGACTTTCGAAAGCGGTTCTGGCACATCAGGAAGCAGTGCAGGAGGTGGTGTTGCTGTACCGGCTATTCAAACACTGAGGATTCGTCCACCAACCTTCAGCGAAGGCAAGTTAGATGGTACAAACTACACCTTGTGGAAGTTCAAAATTACAACTATCCTTGATTCTTATGAGCTTCTAGAGACTGTGCTGGGGACTGACGCATAACCACAGCCTACCCCCGACCCATCAAATCCTAGTGTGATGATTCCTCCGAATGCAGATCTTCTACGAGCTTGGAAACGAAGGAATGCAGATGCATTGTGTGCCTTAATTACAAGCTATTCTGACAGTGTTCTGACTTTGATTCAGCATCATACAACCAAAGCGTCAGAGGCTTGGAATGTACTAAGGAGTCAGTATGAAACACGAAACCAAACAAGGATTCAAAACTTGGAGAATCAACTAGCAGCGGAGAACTTTGCTGAAGGAGAGACGGTTGAAGTATTCATCACTCGGATTAAGAATCTGCGCGACCAGATGGCTGGCGCTGGGATATAAAAGACTAGCAAAGAGCTAGCTCGGAGGTGTCTTCGGATTTGTCCACAAAAGTATGATGGACTAGTAACTACCCTTAATACTCAAGTGAGACCTCAAGCTTTGACTTTTGAGGAGTTTTGTGCATTATTAATGGAGGAGGAGTTGAGGCTGAAAGCCCGAGAAGGAAGCAACAATGGAGATGCTGCATTCTCTGCCAACTTCCACTTTATCATCAAGCGAAGAAGTAGTCCACTATGAACCTGTCCCGAGAGCTATCCCTATCCTTAAGGAGGAGGAAGCATCATCTTCAGATGATGAGGAAAAAGTTCACCAACCTGACATCACCCCACCGGAAAGGCCATTGCCGCACTGGGTGAAGCAGCTCTATGACCACAATAATCCTATGCCTGCATCTGTTGAGGAGGAGGCAGATGGACCAAGGAGGTCTCAGAGAATAGAGGAGCAAAGGAGGGCTTCTGCTCACATAGTCAATATGGCCTTGATGGTTGAGATTATGAGAGAAGTAAAGGAGCCAACTGACTTAGAAGAAGCACTTGCAGATCCATCATGGAAGGCGGCTATGCAGGCGGAGTATGACAGCATAATGAAGAATGACACTTGGGAGCTAGTGGATCGACCAGCAAAGCGGAAGGTTATTGGCACCAAGTGGATCTGGAAGGTAAAGTACAAGGTTGATGGTACCTTAGAAAAGTACAAAGCTAGACTGGTTGCCCAAGGATTTTCACAAGTTGAAGGGTTTGATTTTCAAGAGTCATTTGCCCCAACTGCCAGAATGATCACTATTCGCACGGTACTTGCAGTGGCTGCCCACAAGAAGTGGCCAGTGTACCAAATAGATGTTAAGTCAGCGTTCTTAAATGGTGACCTCAAGGAGGAGGTGTACGTGGCTCAGCCACCAGGGTTTGAGGCCCCCCATTCTGAGAACAAAGTGTGTAAGCTGAAGAAGGCATTGTATGGGCTGAAACAAGCCCCCAGAGCATGGTACCAGCGGATAGATAGGTTCTTTTTAAACCTAAACTTCAAAAGATGTGCCTCAGATGCTAACTTGTATGTTTACAGGGATGGTAAAAAGTCTGTAGTGATTGTCCTATATGTGGACGACCTTCTTATTACAGGTGACTATGAAGATATGATCAACCAAACTCGAAAGGTTTTGAGTTCTGAGTTTGAAATGACAGACTTAGGCTTGCTGCACTATTGTTTGGGGATTGAAGTCTGGCAACAGCCAGGAAAGATCTTCATCTCTCAGAAGAAGTATGCATGGGAGATCTTGAAGGCATTTGGCATGACCGAGTGCAAGGAGATAGCTACACCTATGGAGGTGAATGCAAAGTTATCCGTCGAGGATACATCAGTACTAGCAGACATTGGGAGGTATAGGAGGTTGGTCGGCAGTCTAATCTACTTGTGTAACACCAGACCAGATATCAGTTTTGCTGTTGGTGTTTTGAACAGGTTCTCAAACAAACCTCATGAGAGTCATTGGAAGACTGGGATGCGGGTGCTTAGATACTTGAAGGAAACTCTTGACTATGGTATCACATACAGTTTCGAAACTTCTCTTGTGGGGAATTGTGACTCAGATTGGGCAGGAGACATTGATTCCAGGAAGTCAGTTTCTGGTTATCGTTTCTCTTTGGGTTCAGGAATTTTCTCTTGGATTAGTAAGAAGCAACCAACAGTGGCATTGTCTTCTACCGAAGCAGGGTACAAGGCAGCTTGTTTTGCTGCATGTGAAGTAGTATGGTTGAGAAGGATTCTATGGCATATGGGAGTGCAGGATGAAGAACCAACTGTGCTGAGATGTGACAATCACAATTGTATCGCCATTGCCAAAAATCCAGTGTTTCATGCACGCACCAAGCATATAGAGATCCAGTATCACTGTGTGCGTGATTTGATAGAGGATGGGATAGTGGAACTAGTCTACTGTCCAACAGAGGAGAATGGAGCAGATATCTTCACCAAAGCACTTACGAAGGATCTGCTTCAAGTTCATCTTCAGAGACTCGGCATTGGGCCGAGGAGATAGTTCACCTATAGGTGGACATTGAGGGGGGATGTTAGATATGATCAATGCCCCACCCTCATTAGGTGCTACCAATGATCCATGGTGCTCAAAGTTGTAAGGCCCCCATTATGAGGAGAAGCCGAATGTGAGCCCGGACATTGGTTTGAGTCCTAACTTGTATATCAGATGAGGTCTATGTGACCGGATGGCAAAAAGGTGACCATTGTGGGTCTAATCTTTGGGTTAGACGGAGTGGTTAAGCTGGTAGCAACTCGAGGCGCATTGCATCGAGTTGCGGGGTAAGGGAGTTAAAAGGGGCCCCTATTGTGGGGTCCGAGGGCCGCAGAAGCGGCCCCTAGCCCGATGGTAAAGCGAATATTCCCTGGAATATTCCCTGGTCGACTAGTGGAGGCTCATATGGTAGGTCAGCGACCTAACGACCTTCGCGGGCTATAAAAGCTAAACCCCTTCGCAGCCATCTCTCACTCATCTTTCACCCAGTCAGAGTTGTTGTTCCAACTAGCCTTAAGCTCTTCACCTATCTTCTGTCTAGATCGCCATCTAAGCTTCACACACAGTGGAAGCGCACGGATGGACAGAGCCATCTTTGTATTAGTTGTTTGGAGTTAAAGAATTTACTGATTCTTCTCTTATCTGTTGTGTACTCTCTATCTCTTTCTCAAATTCTGTTCGCTGCGTCGTGTAATATTTTACACCCTTTGCCTTTGCATTGACTATCAACTGAACCATGTGATAATCAAGAATAAGTATCTAATTCCAAGGATAGATGAACTATTTGACTATCTTCACGCAACAAAAATCTTCTCAAAAATTAATCTAAGACCAACTATTGTTAGATAAGGATCAAATAAGAAGACATTCCAAAGATTGCATTCAAAACAAGATATGGTTATTATGAAATTTTCATAATGTCATTTAGATTGACCAACATTCTTGTAACCTTCAATAGTTAATGGATGATATTTCCTGACTCTATCTTGACTAATATTTCCTTGTCTTCGTTGTTGACAACTTGACCTATTCAAAGAGGGATGAAGACCATGAGCCGCAACTATGTGTCATCCTTGAAACAATGAGGAAACATAAACTCTATTCTAATGACAAGAAATGTGCCTTCTTTAAGAGGTAGATTAAATATCTTGGATTCATAATATTTGATGAAGGGATCATGGTCAACCCTACCAAAGTCAAGGATGTGCAAGAATGGACACTTCCAACAACAGTTAAGAAAGTCTAAAGCTTTTTGGATTTAAAGGGATCGTACATAATCTTTATCAATGACTATGCCTTGATTGCTACACCCTTACTTACTTAAGAAACATGTTGCTATTGTATGGACTCCCATTGAGCACTCTAGTTTTGAAAAGCTTAAACAAAGCTTAGTGAGAGATCCTATTCTGAAGCTTCCTAACTTAAGCCAAGAATTTGAAGTTGTAACCGATGCAAGCTATCTTGTGTTAGGTTGTGTACTTATGTAAAAAGATCATCTAGTAGCCTATTCTTCTATAAGACTAAAAATTCATGAGAAGAAGTATGCTACTCATAATGTGGAGCTACTTATAGTGATCTATGTGCTCAAGCTATGGAGAAACTATTTGCTTGGAAACAAATTCACTTTATTCCATTAACAAGAGTCTCAAATGGATCTTCACTCAACCATATCTAAACATGAGGTAGTGATGATGGATAAAATTCTTGCAATAAGAGTTTGATTTTGAGATCAAGTACATGCCATGCAAGGAAAATGTAGTTATGGATGCCCTAAGCTGCAAACATTTCTTAGTCCCCTCATCTTGGAGAAACCCTTCAAAGCAAGATCTCTAGCTGCCATGGTGTCAATGGCTAGTAATTTGATCATAGAAATGGCCAAAGAGGAAGCCATTAAGGATCTAAAGTATCAATAGATGCTAAGGAGATCTATCCAAAGAGATAAATTCCAAGCGCAAGTATCTAAACTTCTCTATAGATTAAGGACTTGTCTACTTCAAGACAAGACTATGTATACTATCAAGTCAAGAACTAAAGAAGAAGATGCTTTGGGAAGCCCATGACTCCCCATTCTCAAGACACCTAGTGTGTTCCCCCCTACAAACCCTACTATCTCTCCGGTTGCTCAATCACTTCTTGACATGGTATCAAAGCCAAAGGCACTTAGTGAGCCACAAAGATCCTCTACATTAGTGAAGGCAAAGACAGTTCAAGCAGGTTTGACATCAACATCTAATTATTACTCTAATTTCATTGTGTCACTGGGAGATATCCTTCTTCTTCTTCCCACCCTCCCTTTTAGAGGTTGGCAAGAGGCTTTCTCAATAGTTTCCCTGCTCTAGGGCATCCTTTATGCTATGGCACCCTTGTATCGGATTCACTTCATTATTTTGTTCATTCATGTGAATTTCTCTTCTTTTCTCTTCTCAGTGTTTTGTGTACACATACACACTCTTATGTTCCTCCCTACAACCCTACTGCCTCTCTGGTTGCTCAGTCACTTCTTGGCATGGTATCAAAGTCACAGATGCTCAGTGAGCCACAAACATCCTTTGCATCAATGAAGGCAAAGATAGATTGTAGGTTTGACATCAACATCTAATTATTACTCTATTTTCACTACGTCACTAAGAGATATCCTTCTTCTCCTTCCTACTTTCCCTTTTACAGGTTGGCACTACGGTCTCATGGCATTTCCATTGTTAGGTTGCATGTCTATTGGGTGCTTCTACTATAGCAAGGACGATCACACCCATGAAGTTTGTCAACATTGACCTTTTCTCCCTATGCCACTAGAGTATATGTATCTTTCCCCAAGTACTCCTTGTCCTACCTCTCCTTTTTAGGGAGAGTATAGAGGTGCAATCCTAGTTGCATGTGAAGCAATTTGGCTGTTGAAACTACTAAATGACAGGCATATAAATGGACAGATCAATCACATTGCATTGTGACAACATAAGTAGTATGATTCTTAATAGCAATCTAGTTTACTGTGCTAGATAAAAGCACATTGAACTACATTATCACTTTCTTAGTGAGATGGTGCTTACAGGGAAGATAGAATTGATTCATGTGAAGACTAACAATCAGACAACTAATATCTTTACCAAATCACTTGTGGTAGAGATAAGGTCATCTACTTTAGAGAGCTACTTGAAGTACAACAATTGACTTGAGCTTGTGGAGGGAGTGTTGAGAATCAATCTCAATCTCACTGATGACCCTAGTTAGACACTTGTAGCCTTAGATATCATCTATCATGTATCCTCTTCAACATGAAGAACCAAAGTTGAATCAACAAAATAAGTACCTATAGCACTCAGGCTGGAAAGATGAACCATATCCTTTGGTGTTGTATCATTTTCTTTAAACTAAGCAGACTTTCATCCTTGACCACATCAAACTTGTCTCCTTCATCCTCATCCGGTCAGCACGTTTTGACAGAGACAACTTATGTGTTGAAGTATGTCGAATATGAGTCATGGTGGGTGAAACATGTTGTGTTGTGGAAGATGATGGGGAGAAAGATGAGAAAATAAAAGAACCAATCTCGTGCTCCATTTGAATGTAAAAGTATGAGTCCTCATTGAGTTCAACCCCTTTTGTGCCAATTGTCACATCATGATCATGAACTTGTGACCTTTCACACACGTAACCGTCCTTAATTGATTCCTTTGTCGCAATTGGAATATGGATTAATAGTGGAATAGTAAGGTTGAGCAAGCCTTGTAAGTCTAAATCCATTGATTGCATGTTTCAGAACACTACCCTATAAATCCTTTAATAGAAATATGCCTTGTCCAAGGTCTTTACAGATTATAAATGGCTCCACATATTGAAGATTTAGCTTATCAAGAAATTTTCCAAGTCAGGAATTACAAATCGCAACCCAGATCCCTTCTTTAAAAATTTTCTTTTTAATGTGTCTATTTACCCAGGCTTGTCTTTGCTACTGGGTAACTCCTAAAACATAGACAAATAACACCTTGTCCTCCTCTAACTTGAAGAGCTATTCCAACCTATGCTACATGGAATTTTCAGGATCTAGCTTGTATTCTACAACAACTCTCAAACTTGGAACCACAAACTCCATAGGCGCCATAGCCTCTAATCTGTATACCAGCCTGAAAGGTGTAAGTCCATTTGTTACTTTATATGCAATCTTGAAAGCCCATATTGCAGAATCCAATTTTTCATCCCAATCTTTCATGTTGTCCTCAACTATTTCGTGAGAATACTGACAATCTTATTGGAGTTCTTCACTTGCCCATTAGCCTATGGGTGATAAGAAATAAAGTTTCTATACAATATCATGTGCCTATCTAGCAATTCCTGAATAACTTGATTCAAAAAATGTTTACCATTATCATTGACCAAATCTATAGAGCACCCAAACCTAGTCATGATGTTAGAATATAAAAAATTTGCCACACCAGCTATCTTATTATCCTTCAGGGCTTGAGCTTCCACCCACTTCCTACAAGAGTTAGGGTAAACCAAGATGTATTGATTACCTATCCTTTTAGCAACTCGCTTAATAGGTCCAACAAAATCAATTCCCCATTTTTGAAATGGCTCAAGTGATAGTACAAAATGATCCTGCACCCTAACCTTGTCAAGAGGCTAATTCTCCTTCAAACATTGTAGACATTGTTTGGCATATTGATGGGCATCCCTCAAGATAGTAGGCCACCACAATCCTACTTGCAATATTTTCCTACTTGTAATTTCTCTAGAAAAGGGACCATTTGACACTCCAGAATGAGCTTTATAAAGGACTGCTGGCTGTTCATAATTAGGAATACACCTTCTCAATACATTATCAACTCCTCTCTTGTATAAAGTATTCATAATAGCATGAAATGATTTGCTCTTCAATGTCAACTTCCTTCTTTGATCTACTGTAAGGTGTATCAACATAACCCCTTCTTGCAGAAAATGTAACAACTAATCATAATATGATTCATGGTCTACCACCTAAACTTCAAAGAGTTCAACATCATGAAGCTGATCAAGAACTCCTGCTTTTCTACATCATCATTGTCCAATTTGCTAAGATAATTAGCTGCTGTATGTTCTTTTCTAGGAGTACGAATAACCTTGAAATCAAACTCTTGTAACAACAACATCCATCTAGCCACCAATATGCATGTTAATTGAGGTATATTGACTAGAAACAAAAGAACTTGTGGTCCACATGAAAGATCACTTGATTACATGGCAAGTACTGTCTAAATTTTTGCACAGAGAAAACCATACAAAGTGCTTCTCTTTTTGTGATTGAATAATTCTTTTCAGTAGCACTCAATCTTCTACTTGCATAATAAGTTGGTCTAAACCATCTAGGTACCTTATCTTGCATAAGCATTGCTCCCATAGCAAGATTAGAGGCATTCACAAATACATGGAATGGTAGGTGCCATACAGGAGGTTGTAATATTCGGGCCACCACTAACATTTTCTTGAGGATGTTAAAAGCTTTTTCTTAATCTATCCTCTAGACAAATTTCATGCCATTCCTAGTTAAAGTGGTAAGGAAAAAAGAAATATGTGACAAGTACCTTAAGTACATGCTATGCCATTTCACTTGACCCACAAATCTCATGACTTCTTGCACATTAGTTGGAGTGTTAGCCTTCTAAACAACTACTATTTTTCTTAGATATATAGCCATGCCTTCTTCAGATAAAATATGGCCCAAAATTGCTCTCCACTTTGCTGCAAAAACAAACTTAAAAGGGTTTAGAGACATTCTGAATCTCCTACAACTTTCAAAGCATAGCATGAGGTTCTTCAAATGCTCCCTCCTATTGCTAAAAACACAAAAAAAATCAATAAAGACCCTCATAAAGGTTGTCAAATATGGCTCAAAAGCCTTGTGGGCAGTTCTTTGAAACTCAGGAGGCCCATTCTTCAAGCCAAAAATCAAAACCATACTAACATAGGCTCCCCACTTTGTAATGAAAGCAGTTTATCCATATCATATGGATGCATCCTGATCTGATTGTAGCTTGGAAAACAATTTAGAAAGTTGTACATTTTACTCCCTACTACATCATCAAGTAAGAAATCTATAAAAGGTATCGAGAAAGGATCGGTAATAGTAGTTATATTCAATTTCTTGTAATCCACACACACCCTGATTCATTCTATATCTCTTTTGAATAATTGGCTTAGCATCCTTCTTAAGACTAATCCTTTATTGTTTGATAGAATGCTGGATCAAACCTCTTCATGTCTATATAGTTGAGAGCTGGATTTTAGGACCCGAATTGGATCTATTCTTGAAGCGTTGAAGCTCGTTTTGGAGCCAGAAAGTGCCTGGGAGGTGGTAAAGAGCCAATTTTCATGAAAAATCAAACGGTGGTGGATGGCTGGGCTAAAGTTTTCCTAGATGCATTTCGACATCAGGAATCCAACACAAGTCTCGGTTCGTTAATCAGAGGTCGTTTGACCCTCCATTTAATCCCCGCAAGGTTCGGTGTTATAAAGCAGCTACCGGATCGGGAAGCCCTAAAGTGTGTGGGCAAGGCCAGATTGATGGAGTTCGACGCCACGAAGCCTCCTGTCCAACCGGATTGCAAAAGGGAAATTCTCAATCAGGGCGGCAAGGAGAGGAACAAGATGGCTGCAAGCTTACCCGTTTTAATGGAGGATTTAAAAATCTCATTTTTTGTCTTTCTCTCTCCTCCCTCTCTCTCCTGCAAGGGGCAATTCCTGCGTGTGAAGAAGAATGAAGCCCGGTTGGTGAATGCTCATTTGGTGTGGTACCAGATTGCTTCTAAACCGGAGGTGGGCTGAATGGCAGTGTGGAGGTAGGATGAGCATCAAACAGGCTCTGGTTTGCAGACCTGCAACAAGTTTCAAAACCCAAAATAATAAAAAATACACGGTAATGACATTTTTACAAAGGAAATGGTTTTTTTTTATACATTTGATGAGGTTAGCAATGTTCATATGGGCTGAAAATTGATGGACATGTTATTTGCTCTGCTGGTTTTAATCTTTCATAATAAAAAACTTAAAAAATATACACAAAGTGTGGAAAATAAATGGAAAAAACCCAAATAGCATGGTTTTTAGAGTAAAAATGGAATTTTTGGGCTTAAAATTGGAAAAGCATGAAACAAAACACCAACAAAATCTACATGGTTGATGTTTAAGGACTTACGAGCCATAGCTCTAAAATAGTGCTAATTTTCTTTCATTTTTATTGATAATAAATAAGGATAAATAAGAAAAAATAGGAAAAAATGCTCTTTAAAAGGGAAAAAGAGGGAATGGACGAGGAAAATTATGGATGTGTCTGTGAGTTTATAATGATGATAAAGCATGGGGGTTTATCTCAGGTTATCCCCATTTATATATTTTTGTGAGTATTTACTGCTTATTTCGTGCGAAATACACATGAAATTACCCTTTTACCTATCACCGCAAGCAAAACACTAAACGATAGGGGATGAAGGGAGTTTCAGCGTTGAAATATAATATAAAATCTCATGTATTTGTTGCATTATTCATATAGGATGATGTTAAGTTAAATAAAGTGAAGTACAGTATGAGTGTAAGGCTCGGTGTCTTGTCTCATCGCAGCAATTATGCGTTAGTGTATGGAAACATGAAAAGAATGGATTTGCACAATGCACGAGGCTATTTTTCAATTGTTTGAGCACTTAATCATATACACATTTGCATCAAGCATCGTTAAATGGTATCAATTACAAGTTCTTAGATGCATAGCACTTGGTTTCTCTAAGACTTGACCCACGTAGAGAGAGTGAGCAACCTGGTTATAGGTCTAGACGGTGGGTTAAAGGGGATGTATAAGTGAGGATAAGTGCATTCCTGGAATGTTAAATATATTGGCACTAAGATGGGAGTTTGTTTCGAATGTGTCTATGTGTGGAAGCAGCGCATCGAGGGGCCAATCCCCAAGATGTAGGAGAGTTGCAGTAGGGCCACGGCAATCAGCTGCGCCGATCGGGTGCTCTTGTGTGTGTAATGTGTGGCATTTAATGCCGATATATGCATAATCTCCCTTTGAGGAGATGGAAAAGAGAATATCTATTGGATTACAGACTATAAACATGCACTGATTAGTGTTTAGGATAGCATGACCCGCGAGGCCATGAGGTGGGGTTGTCAGTTGAGGGCATGAGATCTGGCTAGTGCCTTAGCCAGTGTCGGGACATTTTAAGTCCCATCAGTGGTGTGTTTACCAAGAGTCGCCAACAAGTAGTGGTTCTCGAATCTAGGGTTTCTAGGGACCAAATAGTTGGTTTATGTCCTCTGACAAGGGCTATCAAGCCGAAATACAGAAAGCAGAACGTGCTGAGTGGGCTGGATGGCAGTTGGAGATCGTAAGTCGTTATTCTCCCGGAGATCGTAAGTCGTTATTCTCCTCAAAGGAGCAGCCCATTGCGCATAAGAGGTAGTGGTTCTAGTAATCTAAGTGTTACGAGTAGCTCTTCGAGTGCAAGTGGAAGTCCTAGTACTTTCCTACTTCCAGTTAATCAGCCCACAATAAGTGGGGGTGTAGTTTTACCTACACAAACTCCTGTTGTCAATCCGATTGTAGCCATGGCACAATCTTTCGCAATTCCAGCAGGGACACTAGATTTGCCGGCATTAGGAGCATCGTTGCCCATTTTCCATGGGTTAGCAGAAGAAGATGGAGAACTCCAGATTAAGAAGTTTCAAACACTCATGTTCAATTATCGAATCCAAGACGAAGGACACCTAATGATGTTCTTCAACATGACGTTAAAAGGAAGAGTAGCAGTATGGTACCACGGTCTCGAAGCCGAAACCATAACTAGTAGTGCCTAATTCTTTATGGCTTTCCGTAGAGAGTTTACCCCTGAGAAGGGTGGACAATATTGGTTACGTGCCTTGAATGTAACACACCAAGAACCAAATAAGAATTTCCAGGCCTATGCCAAGAAATTAAAGAAAGTTCTTCATAAACTAAATACTTATATCCCCATTCCAGTGGCTACCTAGTTACAAATATTTCCTACATGGATTGGATTTTAATATCCAGGTGCAGTTGAGTAGTGTTGCTTTGGCCAATATTGACACTGCTATTACCCAACCAGAAGGAGTAGAGTCACGCTTGCAAGCGGCTTATGCAGCAAGGATAAATTGGAATGGTAATAACTTGGCCTTGACCAATGGGAGTCAAGGGGATCCCATGTCAAACACGAATGGGAGAGGAGGGATCATGCCGAATTTGCCTATGTTACCAGCTCCTCCTAGCATGATTATGCCCATGGCTAGTCAGGTGGCTTCACTAAATAGTGGGGGCCAAACAATGAATCCTAATGTTGTCCCACTAGGTCAACGGCCAATCCCTAATCAAGTGGTTAGGCCCATGGGATGACAAACTGACGATCGCGGCTACGAGTCGAGTGCCTCTAATGTCCTTGGTGACGTTAAGGACATGATGAAGCACTATACCGATATGATATCTGAACAGTATCGACAAATAGCTGTGGATGTCAATTTCCTTAAGAAGCAATAGAATTTGATAGAAGTCAACGCCCTGAAGAGGGCGGCCCCTCAAGATTCAGCTATAAGTGGTGTGGTGGCCAACATTTCCCTAAGAATTACCCGAATGTCAAATGTGATATTTGTGGAAAGTCTGGACACTTAGCTGCTACTTGTTGGAGTAAGATCAATTCTCTCCAACAAGGAAGTAAACAACCGGGTCCAGTTAACCATCGCGCACAAGGGAATAATCTTCAGCAAGATGAGGGACCAAGACAAATACTGCAACGAGGAAAGGCTGTTGTAGAGGAGTTGCCTCATGGCAGTGGAGTCAGCCTTATTGAGGCTGTATGTGTCAATGATGCTAAAACTTCTAATCTACGAGCCGTAACAAGAGGGAAAAAGATTAAAGAGGGTGATAGAGGAACTATAAAATCTGTCGAGGGAAACCCTAAGCAGGATGCTTGGGAAAAGAGAGTGGACCTCTAAGGCCTGTTGACGGTAAAGTGGATCTCGAGAAGGATAGATAGGTGCCAAGAAAGAAGACAAAAGTAAATAAAGAGGCACTAAAGCCGGCGGTCCAATGATCAAAGGAAAGAATGGTTTGGTGCGAGAAGAGAAATTTGACTAACTACCATGACTTTGACCTAGCAAGCTCTCTTTGCGAAGTCAAACCGGATGTGAATCTCTTGCAATTGATTAAACTTTCTCTAGGAGTACGCAAGGAACTCAAAAAAATCCTGTGTGTCGGGTATATAGTAGAACCTTTGGGTATAGCTAGAGTGGGAGAAGATTGATTCGATCATGCTGAAAAGCATTGCCCTAAGGTTCCAACGTATGTGGATGGAATATTAGTGGAGCACGCTATCGTGGACACTGGATCCTCCGTCAATATCATAAGTTTAGACTTGATGGAGTGGCTAGGTCTCGAAATTCAAAAAGACGGCTCCACACTTCTTAGGATGGCGGATGATAGTCTAAGACAACCGAAAGGTTGCATCACTAAAGTCCATGTTACTGTTGCAAGCATGGAATGCTATCTGGACTTTAGGGTGATAAGGTTTGCAGGACGTCTTAGCTATCGAGTTTTGCTAGGAAGGCCCTGGATTTTACGAACAGACTGTCAAGTTGATATACCCGCTGGTCGAGTGATTTTAGGTTGAGGTAACCATCGTGTAACAGTGGATGCTTACCCTGAGTCTCCTCAGAGTGAGAGAGCTCCTTTATCCTCCACTGAACTAGAAAGAGTAGATGATCCATCTAATAGTGAGATGTCATCGAGCGATGGATCTAAGGAAGGGTCCACTACAGAGGATATTTATCAGATAACCTTGAATGAGCCGATAGAGCCTCATGATCGAATAAGAGACACGGATGTTATTGAGCTAGACCTTGGTACGCCTAATGATTCACGGCCAATCAAATTGGGTTCTATGCTCAGTTTGAAAGAGAGAGAGGACTATGTGTCCCTGATTCAGGAGTTCCGCGACATCTTTTCTTGGAGCTATGACGAACTTAGGGGTATTCCTCCCAGCCTAGCTATGCATACTATTCCTGTAAAGGAAGGTACCTATCTTGTACGTCAGAAAGTAAGGCGTATGCCTTTTGAATTAAGGGACATGTTGTTTGAGAAACTACAGAAGTTGCGGAAAGCGGGTTTGATCTTCCCTGTTTAGCATACTGAAGGGTGCTAACCAGTTGTGATCAGGAAGAAGAAGAATAATCAGATCCGGCTTTGCGTAGATTTTAGAGAGTTGAATAAGCAAACTATTAAAGATTACTACCCGTTGTCGTTTATTGACCAAATTTTGGATCAACTAGCGGGTAGGGAAATCTATTTGTTTATGGACTGCTTTGTAGGGTATAACCAAATGGCAATTGCTGAGCAAGACAAGCTAAAAATGACGTTTATTACTATCTTCGGTACCTTCGCGTACCATGTGACGGCATTTGGGTTATGTAATGTATGAGGTTCATGGCAGAGAATAGCCGACAAGACCTTTGGTGACATTTCCCTTGAGGAATTGAAAGTATTCATTGACGATCTAGGGGCAGCCACCGTAAGGGATAGACATTTAATTATCTTACGGAAGTATTTTGAGCGTTGTAGACAATTCTACATAGCTCTCAACCCATGAAAGTGCTTTGGAGTCCCTTATGGGCTCTTGTTAGGCCATGTGGTCAGTTCTATAGGGATTGCGACTAATCCTGAAAAGATCAAAGTCATAGTCGCCATGAGTCCACCGCATACTCCAAAGGAAGTGCATAGCTTTCTATCATCGGTAGCGTATTATTGGAGGTTTATCAATGCGTTGGAAGAAAGAATGTTGCCACTGACGAGTCTATTGTCCTTTAATTGCCAGTTTTCATGGAGTGATGCTTACAAAGTATCTTTTGACAATGTAAAGCAGGAGCTTGCAAAAGCACATGTTTTAAAAGCACCTAAAAGGGGTGAAATGTTCTATATATTTTCAGCAGCAACTATGTATAGTATCAGTTGCTGTTTGGGCCAAATTTGGGAGGAAAAGTGGTACCATCTGATAACTTTTGCTAGTCAGAAGTCGGGCATATCGGAAATTAACTACACCTATATGGAGAAGTTGAACCTTACAATGGTATTTGTGACTAAGAAGTTCAGGCACTACATTCTTTATGAGAGGGTGGTTTTTTATACAAAGGCAGAAGGGCTTCGATTGTTGTTGAATAAGTTACAGCTGCTTGATCGTTTAGCAAAGTGGTTAATCACTTTGCAGGAGTTTGATTACGAGATTAAGAGTAAGCCGCCAAAGCTTCAGGGCATTGTTGAGTGTCTTGTGGATTTTGGAGAGCCAAAGGAGGTCGTGGCTGAAGGAAGTGACATGGAAATATTGTTTAAGATTGATACAGTGTCTATTCCCCCCTAGTATGCTGCTATAACGCATTATCTTTCTACGGGAGAGACTGGAGATACTCTATCAAAACCCGAGAAGAGGAAGATTAAACATCATGCATTGAATTTTTCCTTGATCATAGGGACATTATATCGGCAAGGTGTTGATGATATCTATCCCCGATGTGTGATGCCTGATGAGGTTCCCTTTATTTTGGAAGAGTGCCATGACTCCGCTTGTGAAAGACACTTTGCTGGGTGGTTGACGGCATAGAAGGCTTTACGAGCTGGTTATTGGTGGCCCTCCATCTTCCAGGATTCATTTGACTATGTTAAGAGATGTGATACATGTCAAAGACATGACAGTCGAGAGAATAGGAAGCGTCCACTTACGCCTATTATGGCTATCCTTCCATTCGAGAAGTGGGGCATCGATTTTGTGGGACCTATTACCCCGTCGTCTACTACTCAGAAAAGATACATTATAGTAGCAACTGATTACTTTACAAAGTGGTCAGAAGCACAGGTGACGAGGCATGACAATGCAAAAGAGATTGCTAGTTTCCTACTTGAGCAGATCATCTGCGGTTTTGGCTCCCCAAAGGAAATAGTATCGGACAGTGGAACTCACTTTTTGAATAAGGTAATTAGAAGCCTGATTGAAGTATGGAGCATTAAGCATAACAAGACGACCCCCTATAATCCGCAAGCCAATGGACAGGTTGAAAGTACCAATAAGCAGCTTGTCGGTATCCTATCCAAGATAGTCTCTGAAAATAAACGGGAATGGGATACAAAATTATATGTGGCGGTTTGGGCGTATAATATGATGTTTAAATGCGCCACTGGCCACACCCCATTCAAATTAGTTTACGGGGAGGAGTGTGTCTTGCCCTTAGAAATTGAGTTGCCGACCACCATAAGATTCGCAATCAATCATTCTTTGGGTGATACAGATGCCTTATTTGAGCGGTTTACGACTATAGCCCACTTGGACGAGCTCAAATTGTAGAGTTTGTTGCACCAAGAGGTAGCTAAATATCAGATGAAGTGGTTGCATGATCTAAAGGCGAAGAAGTATACCTTTAAAAAAGGGCAATTAGTTCTGTATTACGATGCACGTAGGGAGCTATTTCCAGGAAATCTGGAATCTAGATGGGATGGCCCTTACAAGATAGTTCGGATAGGTAAAAATAAGTCCACGATTTTATTAGCTGATCTACAAGAAGTGGAATTGAAGAATAATGTTAATCTTAATAAGATTAAACCTGATTATTTCTAGATATGCTAACATGCTAAATGCATTGCAAGTCCATGCTGGGGCTGATTTGAGACTTGCAAGAGCGCTTAAACTGGTCGATGGGACAGTTAATACCTTATTTGGAGCACCCATATCTAGAGTAAAGATATCGTCAGGGGAGGCTTATCTGGTGGAGCAAGGGATACAAAGTGGTTGAGCAAGAAGATGGTACCTTTGTGTGGGAGATTAAAGTTTTCTGCCATCACTGTTTACAAATCTTGACAAGCATCCTTGTTGAGTTTAATGAAGAAGGTGGGATGGAGCCGTCAGTTCATCCTCTAAATATGTTGAATTTTGATTATCATAATTATGAACAGGGGAGTTCCTGATGGCTGGTTGTGTAAACCCATTGTGGACTTACACGTTATACTTTGATGGAGCATCCAAGGGGCCTCATAGAAAAGTGAGTGTTGGAGTAGTCATCCGAGATCCCCGACGTAGAGTTACAATGAAATTAGATGCTTATCTCGAGGTGGGATTCACTAACAACATGGTAGAGTATAAAGCCCTAATTATGGGATTGCATATTGCCGAGAAAGGTGGCATTAGGCGGTTGTTAGTAAAAGGGGATTCCCAGCTGATCTTAAATCAACTTATTGGGACATATACAGTCCGGAATCCTCTCCTTCGTATGTACCATCGAACTACTATAACCCTACTTGATGAATTTGAGAGTACATCTCTTCATCTCATTCCACGTTATTGGAATCAATTTGCAGATTCATTAGCCAATCTTGCTTATGAGGAGGACCTCTTTTTCAACTGTGGTCCTAGTCCGGATGTTGTTATTGATAATGAGGTCACTTGTGGAGAATGTTATCAGACCACGTGCTATATGGCATGCGATGGTTGATATGGGTAATGAGAAGAGTAGCCGAGACCCATCTACCACTATTATCTTGGACCCATAGGTTGATTCAACAACATGTTATGCGTACGCCTCTTGCTATATATGCAGGAGGTATGGGTCATAACTTGCTGCATTTAGTCTAGGGCTGAGCATCCTGTCTTTCTCCTTGGAGTGGAGCATGTGTTTGTATATCTGCCTTCTTCCAAGCAGGGATCTATATGAGCAGGTTTTCCTAATTTCTTTAGGACAAGAGGGCCAATTGTTCTTAGGTTTTAATGATCAATTTCTTTAGGCCAAGAGGGCCAACTAGTTTGCAGTGCAATGTGCTATTCCTTTAGGCCAAGAGGGCCATTCATCTGTTTGGTGTGGGTACAGTTAATGGGTTTTTGTTGTAGTGATTGCATCATATAGGTAGACGAACTCGCTAGAGGGAGCCTTTGCTGCGGAGCTTCTTGTGGCCATTCCGGGTGGTTTCGTCCCCTTTTCGAGTCTTTTTCCTTAAGCAATTAATGATATATGTGTGTGTAAGGGTTACTTTCTTTTGTTTGTTGGGGACCGACACCCGAGGCATGAAGTCCCAGGATTAGGCTTTGTATGTATGGGGGAGGTCTGAGTAGTCATTGCCTCTTGCAAGGCATTGTCAGGCATTGTAAGACTTATTTTAGATGGGAATTCTAGTGACCCTATTCTGCTGACCTGCTAGGCGGTCATTCTGGGAGTTCCTGTTAGTTGTGAGGTAGTTAGAGAAGCCTACTAAAATAATGATGGAAAGGAGACAAAACCCTAAATATCTGAAAGACAATACATGAATGTACGGAGGTGTGTAAAAAGGGGTTCTAACCTCTATAAGAATAGAAATGGAAAGAAAGAAAACTCCTTGAGATGTTTATCGCTTGCAAAGGCCTGGTAGGTTCTTGGGGACGAGTCAGACCCAGGGCCGATGCCTTGTCTTCCTAGGGGTGGCTTCTAGTAGAAAAATAAGAATAAAAGAAGGTTGGAGCGAAAATAAAAGTGAGCGTTAGAAAAGGATTAAGTGTCGCCTTGCGCGGGGTTGGTAGGTTCTTGGGTACTGAGATAGGACCCAATGTGCTAAAAGATAATATTTGTTGATCAGGCTCTAGGAGTCCTCACCTAGTAGGAGCTCCTAGTTGAGTTGTCCTTAGTTTGGTATGTAGTTCAAACCACCACTAAGGATGACTTCTTTGATGGTTCTTTTTAGCTTGACTGTGTTGGAGCAGTTGGTTAGTGACTAGCTTTCGACTTTCTGTCAGATTATGCTAGGCCTACTCCTCGTGCATTTTATGCCTTGGTTTTGACAAGGGGGTAGGGTGAGAGCTGTGATGTGTTTTGTTGGGTATCTATTTTGTATCAGCTTGATGCTCTTTGTGGTTGTGTTTATGTGCAGATTCATTCGTGGAATTCGACGGGCTAAGTCACCCTATTCCATGGTCGCCAATGAGAGCTGTATTTTAGGACACGAATTGGGCCCGTTCTTGAAGCGTTGAAGCTCGTTTTGGAGCCAGAAAGTGCCCGGGAGGTGTTAAAGAGCCAATTTTCATGAAAAATCAAAGGAGGAGGATGGCTGGGCTAGAGTTTTCTTAGATGCATTTTGACATCAGGAATCCAACTCAAGTCTTGGTTCGTCAATCGGAGGTCGTTTGACTCTCCATTTAATCCCTGCAAGGTTCGGCGTTATAAAGTAGCTACCGAATCGAGAAGCCGTAAAGTGTGTGGAAGAGGCCAGTTGATGGAGTTCAACGCCACGAAGTCGCCTGTCCAATCGGATTGCAAATCGGAGTTCGTTTGGGCCTTCAAAATTGAAAAATCCACTTTGCGGGACAATGTGAACACAAAAAGATGAACCGGTTATTTTAATGTTTTAAACCTTAGGCTTAATAAAAGCCTTGAAATTAATGCAAAAATTATCCAACAGAGGGAAGTGTCAATGTGCCTCCTCATTTTTGCTAGAGAGAGAGGGAGATTCTCAATCAAGGTAGGGAGAGGAACAAGATGGCTGCAAGCTTGCCCATTTTGATGGAGGATTTAAAATCTCATTTTTTAGTATTTCTCTCTCCTTCCTCTCTCTCTTGCAAGGGCAGTTCCTGCGTGTGAAAAAGAATGAAGCCCGGTTGGTGAATGCTTGTCCGCCGTGGTACCGGATTGCTTTCAAACTAAAGGTGGACTAAAGATGGCAATGTGGAGGCAAGATGAGCATCAAACGGGCCTTGGTTTGCAGACCCACAACAAGTTTCAAAACCTGAAGTAATAAAAAATACACGATAATGATATTTTTACAAAGGAAATGGTTTTTTCTTCCGCATTTGATGAGGTTAGCAATGTTCATATGGGCTGAAAATTGATGGACATGTTGTTTGTTGCTGGTTTTAGTCTTTCATAATAAAAAAATCAGAAACTATACACTTAAAGTGTGAAAAATAAATGGAAAAAACCCAAAAAGCATGGTTTTTAGAGTAAAAATGGAGTTTTTGGACTTAAAATCGAAAAAGCATGAAACAAAACACCAACAAAATCTACATGGTTGCTGTTTAAGGACTCAAGAGCCACAGCTCTAAAATAATGCTAATTTTCTTCCATTTTTATTGATAATAAATAAAAATAAATAAGAAAAAAATATGAAAAAATGCTCTTTAAAAGGGAAAAAAATAGGGAACGGAAGAGGAAAATTATGGATGTATCTGTGAGTGTATAATGAGGATAAAGCATGGGGGTTTTCCTTAGGTTATCCCCATTTATATATTTTTGTGAGTATTTACTGCTTATTTCGTGCGAAATACACATGGAATTACCCTTTTACCTATCACCGCAAGCAAAACTCTATACGGTAGGGGATGAGGGGAGTTTGAGCGTTGAAATATAATATAAAATTTGATGTATTTTCTGAATTATTCATATAGGATGACATTAAGTTAAACAAAGGAAAGTATAATACGAGTGTAAGGCTCGGTGTCTTCTCTTATCGCAACAATTATACGTTAGTGTATGGAAATATGAAAAGAATGGATTTGCACAATGTACGAGACTAATTTTCAATTGTTTGAGCACTTAATCATATATACATTTGCATCAAGCATCGTTAAATGGTATCAATTACAAGCTCTTGGATGCATAGCACTTGGTTTCTCTAGGACCTGACCCACATAGAGAGAGTGAGCAACCCTATTGTAGGTCTAGACGGTGGGTTAAAGGGGATGTATAAGTGAGGATAAGTGCATTCCTGGAATGTTAAATATATTGGCACTAAGAGGGGACTCCATGACTTCTACGTCTAAATCCTAATCCGTGAGCATTGGGGACACTTAGAGCAGTGTTTTGACAGATGTCAAGAGTATGGGATCTCTCTTAACCCCGACAAATGCGTCTTTGGCGTCTCATTGGGAGTTCTTCTAGGCCACATTGTCTCTGCACAAGGGATAGCAACATATCCTGCTAAGATTGAGAAGATTGTTGCCTTAATAGCCCCAACCACCTAAAACAATTGAGGGAATTTCTTGGCCATGTGGGATATTACAGAAGATTCATTTCACACTTTGTGACAAAGGCAACTCCTTTGCATAAACTCCTAAGAAAATATGTAGAGTTTATATGGACCGGTGATTGTGATGAGGCATTCGACACCCTGAAGTAGTGTTTGATTCTACAGCCTCTTGATTAGACAAATGAGTTCCATGTGCACACTAATGCATCAGTTGAAGGCCTAGATGCAGTCTTATGCCAAAAGGGCCCCTCGAAGTTAGATCAAACTATCTACTATGCAAGTCAAAAAGTAACCGATAGAGAGTGAAACTACACAGTGACAGAGCTTGAGTGCCTAGTGTAGTGGCAATCAATTGCCAAGACCCATAGACTGCTTATTGCTTCAAGCGTTCTAAGCCAAGCACTAATGGATACCTCTCACATAGCCAATGCGCTATCCATCCCCACGAGTGTAGAGAGCTTATCACCATGCCCGATCGAGTTACCTCCTCTCCTGAGCACTTTGGTAGCTCCATGATCCAAGTACAAGCTTCAAGTAAGCTCCATCCTCAAGCTCCATGCTCCAAGCTCCATCGTCGCGAGCAAGAGAAGAGAAGAGAAGAGAAGAGAAGAGAAGAGAAGAGAAGAGAAGAGAAGAGAAGAGAGGAGAAGAAGGAGAGCTTCCCCACCTCGGTCCCTCACTCTCACACACTCACTCCCTCACACTCTCACACACACTCTCTCAAGCACAAGCTCAAGCAAGCAAGCAAGCAAGAAGAAGAAGAAGAAGAATAAGAAGAATAAGAAGAAGAAGAGACACTTTTGTCCACATACAAGAATGAGCTTCTCATTCACTTTTCAACTTTATATACAAAACCTTAAATCCCTTTTTGGCGGTCATCCCCTTATCCCCTTTTATACATTGTCGGCCATGGCCTAGGCCCTTTTTCCCATTGTCCTTCTATCTTCCTAGCATCCTTCCTACCACCCATCTACCTTTACAAATTTTATGGGTGAGAGTCCGACACTCTTAAAATAAATCATGGTGCGCCTTGCACCTTTTTATAAAAGTATTGACGCACTTTTTCTTGTACGCCTTTCTCCTTGATTTAGGACTTTTATGCACTTTTTATGTTTCCAAATTCTTCTTGGCGTGCCTTTGTTTTCTATTTTACTTTTGCCTTGGCCTTGCCTTTTGCTTTAGATTTTTTCAGCTTTTCCACCTTGTTCGTTTGAGGGTTACCATTGCCCCCCTCCTAGACGAGTGCCAGTCCCATGGCACTCATCGTCGTAGATTGTAGGCTTTGGCATGCACCGAATACGTGGGTGGAAAGGACAACCGTGGTTTGCTGTGGAGGGTTTTGGTGGTGGGGCGGATGAAGGTTGTTTGGGGCATGTGGTTGGTGGTTGGCTGGTGGTAGGATTGGGGAAGTTGGTGATAGGGCTGGTTGTTGTTGGGAGTTTCACTCCTGGGTTGGCACAAGTGTTGATGTTCTGGGGATTCTACGGTTGACGATTCTTGGTGGGCTTGCATGATGATAAAGGATAAGAATTCAGAGTTGAGTGTTGATGAAGGGTGAAAGACACTTTCCTTGGAGTCTTCAATACCTACAATTGAAAACCTCTAATATGTGGTCTCTCCTTGGGGGTAGTGCTAGTCTTTTTATCGTGCACAAGACATAATTTGATTAGTTTGGGAGACATGGCAAACTCTAAGAAAGCTGGGAGTATTGTTCCTGTACTTGAGGACCCAAACTGTGTATATATTTTGGCAGATATTATGTGAATGCTCATGCATACTTAGATATTACGTAGTTAGAAGACCACGGGTCTGGTTCCTCGTAACAACATGTGAATGAAGCAAATTTGTCCATGTTGAGGACAAGTGCACAGGAAGGTGTATGAGATATCCTTTGCGTTGTGACAACAAGATGTAGCATAATTGAGCACATTGACACCGAACTTTTAGTAGCTGGTAGCTACTGGGCTTGCTCGATGAGTACGGTGTACTTTTCATGGCCATTCGTGCAGTGCTTACCACAATCAATTGCAATGATACCAAGGCAGAGTGCAAAAAGGAATCATGCAACTGGGTTAGGGTGACAGGTCTAACCATAGGCGAGACAAGCTCCCTAGGTATGTCTTGCCCTTGATGTTCCCTGAACAATTGTGGGGGATGTGTAGAGGGCTAGGGAACTAGGGATGGAGCTAGTCGACTAAGGTCACTGAGCGTACCCGATTTGAGAACCCCTTAGGTGTCGTGTTGTGATTGTGAGTGCTTTTTTTTTCTTTTCTTTTCTTTCTTAAAAAAAAAGAATAACCTAAGTACAACCATTGCAATATGTTGAGGATATCAAACTTTCAATGGGTTGGGAAATGTCGAGATTCAAAGGCTGTGGAAATGGATATTACAACGATGATTGTGCCCTAGTCTTGTTGCTAGAGAAATAGTTGTTGAGATGAGGAGATACATTGGAGATTTTACAAAACCTCTTTATACCATGCGATGTTGGTACAATTGAGGTAACAACTGCCGTAGAAAGAGAGAGTGGCCCTTGATCCTACTTTTTGGGTCATGCGATGTAGGCGATCGGAAAGGGTGATTTTTTCTTTCAATAGTGAGGCTTCTGTCATGGCTCTTCGTGAGGTTGGTGGTCTTGCTGTGACTTGGGCCCTAAACACTTTCGTACAAAGACCTGTGTCATCCTGCATCCACTTGACGATTCATGAGAGTATATGCAAATCACATGCGTCAATTATGATGAGTAGATGCAACAAAAAAATATATTATTTCATCTAAATCCTATGGTGTTGACTGCAATGCATCTCATTGGCGCTTGTTAAAGACATGCCATGTATTAGTAGTAAGGGAGGTTTCTACAGTTGGGGGGAGCTTGCCCCTTTAACCACTTAAGGACAAAAAGTTATGTGGCAAGATGGCCTTTGTTAAGTAGCTTATACAACATAGGGGCTATTCTATTTGTACGATGTGAGGTGAGTTCGGGTGGTCAAGCGGCTAGGGCTGTGCCGGTGAGGGGCTCCTATTAGGCCGCGTAAGGAACATACCGGCCAGGACCCGAATGGTGTAGTCACTGGCCGCAGCTGTTTTAAGAATTCTTTTAAATAATTCATCAAATTTTCTTTTGTTTCTAGCTACCTTCTCCTATTTCGAAAGCATCTGGTGAGGGCCTACATGGCCAGGGTTGCTACCCCTCGGACGTTCCCTTGAGCCTTCGTTTTCCTGGCCTGGGAAGTTTTTGGCTTGCATTTGGGGGGGCAGTGTTGCTTAGGGCCTCTTTTCGATGCGTACCTCTTAACGGTAGGCACATAGCACTCTGGTGGAAAAGATTGTGCCGTATGCTCCCTCCGACGATGGATAGCTTCCTTGCAGGCTAGTTGCACTGGGTGCTCCATGATGGCTATTGTGAGGAAACCTGCAAAAAGTGAACCAAGTGTTAGGCCTTGAGACAAGATGGAATTATTCGCATGTGACAGGGATTAACCAGTAGATCATCAAGCGCATAGTAGTCATAAGAGGGACGGCTCCCGTGATAATATTCATCCTACTTCGACCACGGGGCGTATTCCAGCTAGTAGTAGATCTTTGCTTGCCCCAAATCACATGGACTGGTTGTGATGAACTGGGGCAGGATTCATTCCCAAAAGGGGAGATCGAAAGTGGAGGGAGAGCCTGTAGGGAGGGGCGGTGCCCCGTGTACACCCTCAAAGGTGTTGGTTAGGGCTTCCCATGCCGGTCATGAGGACTACCAACCCTCTACCCAGAGGCGGGAATGGTCACATGACTTCTCGACATGTGGTGAGAGGAGGACCCTAGGAGCTCAGCTTGTCACACCCAAATTTTTCTGTCTGCGCTTGACTATCATTGCTTGTGTGTGTGCTTGCTTGGGTATTATTTATTCACAGTCACAAAACACATTGTTCATTTATGTACAATTTATGCATCCATGTCGCTTCGTGAAGTACATACCCGGAATGGCAGCCAAGACTCGAAAGGAAGTCGACGTCACATAGACTGGGTCTCTTTGAGACCGCCATTTGGCCAATTGATCCTCTGAGACTAGGGTCATAATCTGGGCTCCTAGTTCGGCCATTGTAACGCGGTTTTCAAACCAACATTTTTCAAATTGACTTCATTCCTCCGATTGTTGCTTTAGTTGCTCTATCTCTAAGAGACTTGGTGGGCAGAGCACATCATTGAATGTCACAGCTAAGCATAGTTCGTTGGCTTCCTCGTCAGAGATGAGTCGCATGCATTCATGTAGGAGCCTGTCATAGTCCTCGTCAAGATGTTCTTGCTCTTTCCAGGATAGGGGAAATGGCAAGTATTCTTCAAGTTTCTCCCTAGGGAATGCACCCATGTCTGCTAGGACATAGACATGTGCGAACACTTTGAGCTTAGCATCCAACTCAATTAAGCATTTTGCAACACTTCTATGTTCAATGAGGGCTTGCTTGGTTGCTATCTCATGCAAGGTTCTAGGAGTTTCCCTAGGCTTTAGCATAGCTGGGGGCTCATGTCTAGATGAGCAAGATTGTTCAACTCTATGATTGCTTATGTCCTCGGGATTTCCATGTTTCTCTTGAGGCTTTGTTATTATTGCATCATGGTTCTCCTTGGATGCGATTGGTATAGATTTGTCACCATGTTGTGATAGTGTTGTATCCACTCTTGATTGGTCAATGCAAGTTTTGTTGTTGGTGGATTAAGTGTTGCAAGCAACTGCTGATGGTGATGGTTGCTTTGACTTATCAGAACACACAGATGTTTTTGAGGTTTCACTACTATTAGGGGAGATGGCAATGGGTTCCTTAGTGGGTGGACTCGATGCTTTATCTTGTTGGCATCCACAACCACTTGTAACTGCCGTTGTGTTCGCTATGTTCTCCTCTTATTCATGGGCAATGAAGGTGTCTTTCTTAAAGACTTAGGGCCCTAAACTAGGTCAGCCGATGATGTGCTTGGTTGGGCCTAAGCACTCTCTTTCTCTGGTGTGCTCTCATGGGACTTAGTTGCGACCTGCTGAACAACCTTGCTAGGTTGATTGTTCAGATGTGCCATCTCCTTGGCCACATCTTCGAGAGGTGTCTCCTCAAGCCTAGGCTTTAGGTGCTTTGGAAGTGCTGGAGGTATCAAGGATGTTGTTTGTGACACCTCTTCCACTGGTGAATGGCTAAGGACACATTTTGCAAAGGGCATTGCCACGGCCAAAGGCTGTGACTGCTGTGATTCCTGATTGGAAGTAGTAACGGCTAGTTCAGTGGACTAGCCACTATTGGTAGGCTGTAGTGTCAAGTCCTTAAGTAGATCAGAAGTGGCTGTGTCTTTTGTTGCCCTTTGCGCATTCACCTTTGGAGATTGAGCATTAGTTGAGCTAGTCACGATGGATTGCACATGCATATCCTTAGGCTGAGAGCCATGGGTGGTGTCATGTCCTGCATTTTGGACATTTGGAAGCTCAGATGGAGATAGAGATTGAGATTGAGCAGTTGCACTTGATGACTACTGTTGTACTTCCTATGTCCCTTTAGGGAAAGAGAGTGTAGGAGACTTGGGACTCCTAAGTGGCTTTGACACTGGCTGGACGATTTGCTTGTGGCTGTTAGATGACTTTGCCATTTGCTTTGTTGAGCAATTAACCTTACCATGAGCAATGTTGTGCCTATGATGGTCGTTATCCTCTTGGAAAATCAAAGGCTCATTGGGCACTAATGGCTTTTGTGCACACTCGATGCGTACATATGATATTCGCTTGTTAAGCACGCTAGGCTAAGGATCTACCCTTTGAATAGTCTCGTTTGGTTTCTTGATTTTAGTGAGGGGCTCAGTCACTCCAACCTTGTTGAGTGAAGACTTGGATTTTCTCTAGTTTTCCTCTTGCGCTTCCTCACTTTTGATACGATCTAGCCTTCAGTTGTTGACAGAGGTGGTTTAGCCGAGGGTTTTGGCACCCAATTCCATTAGTTACCTGCATAATACCCTTGAGCACGTAGCAATGCTTTGGATATCCATTGCGTCGTTGTGCTGGGTCTCCATCGATACCTCCGTCTATAAGGCTTGGGCTTCTTTTGTGGTCTTCTACGATATTTGTAAGTCCAAAGCCTATCCTTGGCATTGTCTCTTGACCTTCTTGTTTCAAGCATGGCCTCGCTCCCTAGTTCTCTCTGTTCAACATGTGCTTGTACAAACTCTTTCAACAAGCACTTGCTCTCATTACTATGCTTGCTTGGCATGTCGGAATGTTCCTTGTCTTTCCCTCGAGGTTTGATGAGGTGACCCTTACTAAAGATTGTGATTATCTTCACACCTAGTAGTGTCAAGTGTATCCTCTGCGCTATGTAATCAACTCACACTTTGTCATCCTTTTGAAGGGTCACCCTAGGAGAGTTTCCTTTCTACAACTAGCGCTATTTGGAGGAACATGGAATAGGATAGGCAAGCTTTCAGTTTCAATAGTTACTAGGATTTTGCACTTTCCTATGAGTGCTTGTGGGTGTGCCCCATATGGACTAAGAGTTGTATTAGTCGGTGTGAGCTCTAGTTGGCCTAGTAGGGTCCATGCTTCATAGGTCAAGATATTAAATTTTTCTCCTTCATTGATGAGAGCATCGATGCTATGCTCTCTTTTTGCGGTGAGTTTGACCCTAAGATAAGAAGGTGGTACTATGCTTCATCTTCTGGGTCTTGGCTTATAAACTCAAGCCTTCTACTACATGCCCTTGAGTCCCCAACTGCACAACCAGATGTGGATTCTCTATTGATATATTGGGTCATCTGTGCAGTGTTGCTCAAGGTGCATCTATTGGTAGGACTGTCATGTCTAGTCATCCTCGCACTCATAGCTTGATGTTGTTGCTTTCTGCTTTGACTAGATGCAGTCCGAATGTAACACATACGTATTTTTGCAGTGTGGCCTTTTTGCCCTTGTTGGCTAGATTGGCCCATTGAGGTTCTAGGGTCTTTGTTTGGGTATGGGCTTTTGGTTGCTCTTTTACAAGTGAGAATCCATGCTTGTGTAAAGCCATTACTACACTAGGATCTAATTTGGAGGACTTGTCACGGCACGTGTTTTCTCTCCAACCTACTTGGGGGAGGTGCAGAGGGAGCAGAACTCCCTCTACGAGAATCTGGGGGGGCAGTCTCCCTTGGCCCACAGGGCCGTTATGGTAAATACCATGCGTGATTTGAAGTACCGTTTATAGCCAAGTTTTGAACTACTTGCTCTAGATTTTAGCCCAATGATAGACCTATGATGTGGTTTCGACTCTATATGGTCTCTTGGTTCAGTTTCAAGGTCTACAGGTTAAAATTTGAAAAAAATCCAAATTTGGTCCAATAGGTCCGAATTGCAAGGGCCAAATGTCCAATTCGGCCCGTTCGAATGGCTAAGGGCCGAATGAGAAAGGGCCAGACGAAACTGGTCCGAATGTCAAATTTTGAATGTTCAAATGTGGTTGTCCAAGGGCCGAATGGCCGATCAACCAAGGGCCGAGTCAGGTCAGCCGAATGTAGAGTTGGTTTGAATGGTTGATTTGGACGGGCTGAGCGGTGGGTGTCCGAGTCGAGTGGGCCGAGGGCCGAGTCAAGTGGACCAAGGGCCGAATGATGGATTTGGCCACTGGGCTGAATGTCAACTTGTCCAAGTGGGAATTGGGCTGAGTTGGCAGGGCTGAGGGCCGAATCAAGTTGGTTTGAATGGTTGACTCAGACGAGCCGCGAGCGATGAGTGTTCGAGTCAAGTGGTCCGAGTCAGGTGGACCGAGGACTGATTCTGGGACTCAGTCCAGAATCGCTGTCACTCGAATTGGCCGAATGCGGTGCGATTTTGGCCGATGCGATGATAAATCACTCGAATCACACGACTCAGGTCACGGCCTATCACACACATCTCCAGATCAAAGCTATGGATGGAGGGGAAGAGTTGTATATACCTGGAATAGCCAATAAACTCCAAAATGCAAATCGGCAAACAAATCAAACCCTCATGGCCTGTTATGACATCAGAAACCCTGATGCTTGTTTTTCTTCTTTTTCTTTGTTTTTTCCTACCCTAATGCATCCAAATCACAAACCAAATACCTACATTACTCCAATATGCTTTTCCAAATCCAAAAAACCAAAAACCTACTTGCTAAGGAGATCGAATACATCTTCAAACTCCTTGGCTTCCTACTTGTCTACCTCAAGTACCGGTTCGAGAAAAATCCTACTTCAATGCTCGATTAGAAGCATGCAAGCACTCAAGGCTTGAATCCGTTGGTCCTGGCAATAGAACCAAAATGTAGTGGTGATCAACCGCCAAGACCCACAGACTGCTTATTGCTTCAAGCGTTCCAAGCCGAGCACTAATGGCTACCTTTGACATAGTCGACTCGCTATCCATCCCTACGAGTGTAGAGAGCTTACCTCCATGCCCGATCGAGTTACCTCCTCTCCCGAGCACTCCAATAGCTCCACGATCCAAGTGCAAGCTTCAAGCAAGCTCCATCCTCAAGCTCCACGCTCCAAGCTCCATCACCATGAGCAAGAGAAGAGAAGAGAAGAGAAGAGAAGATAAGAGAAGAGAAGAGAAGAGAAGAGAAGAGAAGAGAAGAGAAGAAGGAGAGCTTCTCCACCTCGATCCCTCACCCTCACGCACTTACTCCCTCACACTCTCATACTCCCTCTCTCAAGCACAAGCTTAAGCAAGTAAGCAAGAAGAAGAAGAAGAAGAAGAAGAAGAAGAAGAGCCACTTTTCTCCACACACAACAATGAGCTTCTCATTCACTTTTCAACTTTATATACAAAACCCTAAATCCCTTTTGGGCGGTCATCCCCTTATCCCCTTTTTTATATGGCCCCAGCCATGGCCTAGGCCCTTTTTCCCATTGTCCTCCTATCTTCCTAGCATCCTTCCTACCACCCATCTATCTTTACAAATTGCACGGGTGAGAGCCCAACACTCTTAAAATAAATCATGGTGCACCCTACACATTTTTTACAAAAGTATTGACTTGCACTTTTTCTCTTGCACCTTTCTCCTTGATTTAGGACTTTTCTGCACTTCTTACGTTTTTAAATTCTTCTTGGCGTGCCTTCATCTTCTATTTCACTTTTTCCTTGGCATTGTCTTCTGCTTTAGATTTTCGAGCTTTTTCAGCTTGTTCGTTTAAGGGTTAACACCTAGTAAAGGTGTTTGCTTTGGAAAAGTTCTGACACTATCTGTTGTTGATGCACTTCAAATTCTACGTGGACCATGAAGCTCTGTCCTTCCTAATAGACAAGGCCGATGTGAAGGGAATAATGATGAGATGGCTCCTTTTGTTTTAAGAGTTTGAATTTGAAGTGGTTACCGAACCTGGTCGCTCTCATGTCCTGGCTGATAATTTATCACGAATCCCTCAAAGCAATGATGAAGAAGAGCAAGATGATCCAAACCTTCCTGATGCTTCCTTGTTTCTAGTTGAATTGGTTACCTCATGGTACACCGATATAGTCAACCTCTTGGCAACCCAACAATACCCCCCGGGTATCTCAAGCCATGAGAAGAAGAAGCTTCTATTGGAATTAGCCCCCTATACCATGTTAGGAGGTGCTCTGTACAAGAAAGGCAAGGATAAAGTCTTGCAAAGATGTGTTGCAGGAGAAGAGATTTGCATAGTATTGAAAGCATGCCATGATGAGCCTTGTGGTGGATACTTCACGGGAGAAGCGATAGCCAGAAAGGCCTTACTGGCAGGATATCAATGGCCAACCCTCCACAAGGATGCCTATGATTACTGCAAATGGTGTGATGCTTGTCACCGAATGGGAAAGTCTACCAAATCCAATTCCATGCCCCTGCAACCTATTCTTCTTGTAAAGCCGTTGGAGAAGTGGAGGATTGATTTTGTGGGCCCCATGGACCCGCCAACTCGAAGGAAACAGAATATATATATCTTGGTCTGTACAGACTACATAACCAAGTGGTGTGAAGCTAAAGCTTTGAAGCAGGATGATGGCAAAAGCATGGCCTTGCTCCTGTACGAGAATATCATCACCTGTTTTGGCAGTCCCCTAGAGCTCGTGAGTGACAAAGGTACCCACTTTCTCAACAAGATTATGGAAGAGTTGATAGAACTATACAAGATCTGTCTCATCAAAAGTCCACACCCTATTACCTAGAGCCAATGGCCAAGTCAAAGTTATCAATCGCATTCTCTGCTCGATTTTGACAAGAATGATAGCTGCACATCGTCATGATTGGGATGATCGACTTATAGAGGTCCTCTGGGAGTACAGAACTTCCCATAAGGTGGCTACAGGACAAACCCCTTTCCAGTTGGTGTATGGAACATACGCCGTCTTTCCTCTTGAACTCGAGATACCCTCTCTGTATGTGGCCATCAAAGAACATTTGGGAGATGACAAGTCCTTGCAATGCCATCTCTTGCACTTGGAGTGTCTCGATGAGATTCGCAAGATGGCCCTACATTGCATGGAAGCCACACAAGCTCGCAGAAAGGTCTATCATGACAGGTTTATCAAGCAAAAGGAGTTCAAGGAAGGCGACCTAGTCCTAGCTTATGATTATTGATTTGGCAATTTTCCAGGGCAAGCTTCAACAACGATGGATGGGTCCTTATAAGGTACTTGTCGTCAATCCGAATGGCTTTGTCCAAGTCTAGACAATCGATGTTTCGGATAATCCCTTTCTCATTAATGGCTGTCGCCTCAAGAAATATTACCCTCCCTGGGGATCCTGACAATCACCGTTGATAACTTTCTCATTCCTTGTATGAATGTCATTACACCTTTACCTAATGCTCCTGATAACCCTCTTGCTGATTTTGATGATATGGTTTCATTCTGATAGCCCCTTGCAGCCACCTTCTCCTCCTCCATGGCTTTCCTTCTGTTTGATGCATTAGAGGTGGCGAGGATGGTTCTGATACATGTCATTCTTGCCCTCCTACGCTCCAAATACAATAGGGGAAAAAGGAAAAAAATATCAAATATGGAAAAAAAGGACTTCGGTCCCTGCCATGCCGACCTATTCTTCGAGAAAAGGTGAAAACACCCTTGGGAGTAGGTTAAAAGAAAAGAAAAAGAAATATAAATATAAAATTGTTATGGGAGAAATGGAAGCAATGCTTGTCATAACAGGCCTCGTTCCAAGAAAAGGTGGCACACACTCTTAGACAGAAAGTTGGCTAAGAAAAAGGTAGTAACACCCCGCAGTCCACCAGGATCGCTGAATCTCTAGCCGAACTCTTGTAGAAGAAGTTTCGAGCCACCTCCCTTGGTGCACTGGATCCTACAACCTCATCAGTGCTTTTGATTCCTATAACAGACTAAGTTTCCAACATGCAATCCAAGCACCGAACTTGTTGGCTACCTCCCTGGGTATTCCTCTTCATCCACCAATCCACTTTGATACCATCAACCAGACATAGCTGATCCTCATCGACAAACCTAGAGTGTTGTGAGCTTTCATCCTAACCAGATGGCGATGTGAGTATGGGCTACCCTCTATATTTATCAATAGAGTGTGAGACAAAAGGTGGGGTGAGTGACCAGTCCTTGCCCTTTATATCCAATAGAGAGCTGAGATGTGTGAATGGAGATTTGCATGCACGGGACGGGTCTCTCCATGCATAAAGCACAAAATTGCTCATGTGCACGCCACTATAAGGCTCCCTGGCCTTCTTTCTTGCACCATATGTCAGCACATGTCGGGATGCAAAGTTGCACCATCAATTGCGCACAAGGCATACACCCTTTGGACACAGATGGGTCCCCAATGGGTCCAAACCTACAGTTGAACTAAGAGTTTTTCTCAAAAAGAAAAATTATGTTAGTAAATAGGAAAATGAATGGCCATTAGGTATTAGGAAAAACCCGACTTACATCGTTTTAGGGGGTAGGAATAGGATTTTTCCTTATGGGCAGAGGGGTCAACATGCTACACTCCCCTTCATCTCCCATTCTCGTTAAACTAAGTCCAATACAAGTCCACTTTAATTTGAGTGATCCTGTGAGATGTGGGAACTTAAAATATTAACATTATCTAACAAACAGGTAACTTGACCAATGTTAGGAACCCAAAACTAGGTCAAGATCCTCATGGGAACGATCAAAAACTTCCATTGTGGGGTAGACTTAAGCAAGCCTAGACAGTGAACTCCGAGGTATTTTACAAAGTCCCAGATGGTGTTATTCAGGATATCTGTTGATGGACTACTAAGAACGTGCTAACTAGAAATCAACATGGGTGGGCACGTCATAGTTAGTATCAAAGCCTACATTAATACAAGATATGATATAAGTATAAAAATTAGTAAAGATTTGTAACTATAGCTTAAGATATATTTTCCTTAAGTTGTGAATTCTACTCCTTGTTAATATATATTCCTGATTTTTGGCAAAAGGACAAACCGTGGGAACGATTCTTTATTTTTTAAGTTATGGTTATGTCATCCATGAAGTCATCTAGTTTCAGGTGGAGAAACCAAATGATGCAAACATTAGATCAAATATACAGTCCTTTGCCCTTGTATAAAAGACGATGGATGTTAAGTAGAGGGTACTATTATATTGACACAAATCATCTCACTTACCTCTAAAATAATTTAAAGAGTGTAAAATGAGGATTACATCAATGGGTTTCAGGAACGGATTGCCCTCTTGTATCTATCAAAAGAGCGTGAGACAGAGGGGGGGTTGAGCGTGAATGGTGTTTCCTCAATCACTTCTCGAGAGGTGAGAATTGAGGAACGTTAGGACCGTCGGAGTCAGGTACATTCCAGTTTCCCTATACACATGGGATGGGTTTCTGCCATTACCATAGGACACGTCACCGTGTTCTGTACACTGCACAACAAGGCTCCATGGCCTTCCTGCTTGCATCTATGCCAGACAGGATTGGACATACTGATACACATCAACTGTACACCCTGGCATACTCTCCTTTTGTACCATCTCCCTTGTCAATTTCTAAACCGGGTGTGAGATTGGGTTTCCATCATTATTCAAATTGAGTGATGTTCATGGTGGGGCGAGTGATTGTTCTTTCATTTCATTTGAGTGATCGTGAGAGTTGAGTGCAATATCCTTCGCCATCGACGATTTCCCACGATTTTCTCAATAAAGTTACCTCCCTAGGTGCTTCTACGTGGTTCCTACCCCGTTGGATGTGTACTGTGAAGACACTTTGGCACCTTTTGCACAGCTCACAATGACACAGGACGCGACATCGACAATTGACTTCATTTCTTGGCAATATGGGCCAAGTTTTTCTAACCCTACACCAAATGTTTCTTACTGATGGTCATGTTTTACGTGTGGGGACACCAAAGGTTGGTCTGATGTGTGGTTTTAGGTCCCTGTTGCTCGGTTTGTGCTTCCCATTAAGGTCTTAAGTGTGGGGACGTGTCCCTACGCATCTACGATGCATAACCTCCTGTATATATCCCAATCTGCTTTTGCATCTATGCTATGATCTGATTTTACCCTAATGGGGTCCCTTCCCCAGCCTCCCGCCCTCTCTCACCCCACTCCCGAGGACGTTCCTTCTTCGTGTCCCTTTATCCCTTGATATGACGATTTTCCATGTGAATGCATCTTACACTCACCAGAACCCACATTCAACCTTATAACCATGTTTGTCACTGTGAATAGTACACTTTTTCTTGTTACAACACCTATTCCGATCAATGGTTCAAAAGTTATTAATTTTTGAAGCATTTTACGTAAATTAGATGTGTTCCCCTGTGAACGCACCCCTTTTTGCTTTGAAACAACCAATGGATGTGACAACCCTGACCTATCCCTTCCACTTGACATTTTTCCTTTTTACCGCCAGTCATTCCGAGGTACGGTTTATTTGTTATTCGTTTTTGCGGGTTTCCATGTCTTTTTCATGAGTCTTTTATTTCTTTTTTCATACGAACCTGCCCTATTCTCCTCGAAACTTTATTATGATTTGATAGCTTTATCCGACACATCTTCCTACCCATTATTCCTTTTTACTCTGCCCTATTTTGACCTCTGGATTTTTCATTATTCATTTTTATATGTGTTTTCAGGCTCTGTTTTATTGTTCTTTCCATGTGAATACCTCCTTATGTCCTCAGAAATATGTTCTGACCTGATAGCCTTGTCACCCACACTTGTTCTAATATTTTTCATTTTATTTCCTTCTGTTCTGATATACGGATCTTCCACACTAAATTTTTGAGTCTTGTTGCGTGTGTACTTTTATTGTTTTTTCCATGCGAACGTACTCTACCGCCCTCGGAACCGCGTTTTCCCTTATCCATCCCATCCAACCCCTCACTGCGGACCTTTTTCCTTTTCATCTTGCTAGGTTTCAACCTAGGCATCCCCTTGTATTAATTTTTACGTCCTATTTTGGGTGTATTTTTGTGGGTTTTTTCCATGTGAACGGGTCCTATCCGCGTTTCTATCTCCCTCTCCCCCTACTTTCTCCTGCTCCTTCTTATTCTCTCTCCTTCTTCTCCTCCTCCTCCTCCTCCTCCTCCTCCTCCTTCTCTGCCACCCCGTTGGCTCTCCATTGCCCCGCCTAGGCCTCGCCTGCCCTGTTGAGCGTGAGCAATCGCCCTGGTTTGCACCGTGTCGCCTGACCGTTTGCATTGGGCCACTACCCATTGCCTTGGTTCGTTGCTTCGCCACCCCGTTGGCTCTCCACCACCCTGCAAAACGTGGCTACCTTGTCCAGGTCCCGAGTTGCGCCTCCTGTTGTGGCCATCGTCGCCCGATGGCTTTTGGCCGTCGTCACCCCACGACTCCCACCCCACCCCACTAACCCTACATAAGCCCTTCTTTCCCCCTCGCCCCCCTTTCCAACCGTCCCCCCAATGCGCACCAACCTCGTAGCTAACCCCCCTTAAAAACAATTTCCACCACACTGATTGCGGGTGTTCATGTATTCGTCCGCGTCAGCGGGTGTACTCATACCGCAGTCGTGAGCTGCCAGTGAGTGTTTATGCGCGAGGACGTGCGTTCGCAGCCTTGTTCGTGTGGTGGTGCATGCCCAGCCATTTCCACACAGTTGTTCATAGGCAGCCCTAGGCATCTATTTTTTATTTCAAAACTTGAAGAAAACACTTAAAAACCCTAAAAATTGTCATATAATATCAATAAAAAACCAAAAAATAGCTAAACATATCTTTGTCAAATTGGAAAATTTTATGGATTCTTTTCCTGGTTGCAATGTAGAAAATTAATTGTAAAAATTTACAAATATTCAAAATACTTCAAAATCTATTGAAAATTGAACAAAATTCATTAAAAATCAATAAAAATATGAAATAAATTTTGAAAAAAAAAACCACTAACTCATTTGAATATTTTTGGAATGTTCCATAAGTTAAAAATGCTTTGCCAAATGGTCAAATTATTTTTAAGGTAAAAATACTAATTAAATATCTAAATTTATGAAAAATTTATTTTAAAATTTTAAAATAAGTTGAAAAATATTGGATAGATTCGAAAACATTGTTGAAACTTGATGGTTTAGTTTTCACTCATGGTCAGTTATTAAAACCTCACCATTAAAATTCAAAATTTATTCATGTGACCAATTTAACTAATTTTGCCCATTTAAAAAAAAAAATCCACAACCAAAAAGTTTCCCTATGTTGGATTCACACCATCATCTCCCAACAACATGTTTTCAGTTGAAATATCCCCACTTAACCACACCCAAACAACAACAACAAATAAATAAATAAATATCACATTTATTTAAAAAAAAACATCCAACAATAATAACCAAACAAACCAAATACACCTACATTAACCTTGATTTATATTTAAAATTTAAAAGAAAGTGTTGGTTTTGGTTTTTGTACGCTTACTCTATCACATCTTTTCTAGTTAGTGGCCTTTGTCTTTTTGAACTTACTTGCATCTTGGGACTAATATGTGCGCATTTAGTTTTATTGCTTACACACCCTTGCCATGTATTTTTTTAATTTCTTGCTTTATTTATTTATGGTTACTCCAAAACCACGATTAATTGTTAAAAGAAACTTTAATCCACACACTTTTTCACGTGTATCTGTGCTACATACACATTTTTCTAATAAATTAAAATCCATCCATTGTTCACTTAGCATGCACTTCATGCGCTATAGATATATCTAAGTTTATTTAAAAATAAACTCGTTGTCACAAGTACACGCACTAAATAAAAAGTGCTAAACACAGACTTAATTTTTAATCAATAAATTTGCATTTAGAGACCAAAGTCAAGGTTCGAAGTCGGGGTTACGATAAAAAAAACTATTTCACACTTAATAATTTTTAACTAAAGGATAAGAATGAACTGTCGTTTTCTTTTAAAGGTTTACAACCTAATAAAATCTCGCCCATTCTTAATAACATTATTAAAATAAATCATTCACTATATTAATTCCCCTACATTGCACATTCCTTTTTTAATAAATGCGATTCGTGGGGATGGGTCATGATAGAGTCTTGTCTAGAGTCTGTTGTCGTTAATGGTGGTTACAAGTTACAGTGTCATGGCAATGTGATTATTTCTTTTGAGATTTTCCTTTTTGTTATGGCTATTTGGATGTGTCAGGGATACTATAGGTGTTGTTATTTTCTTTTTTGCATGATATGGGGATCCAGGGTGTTTGATTGTATTGCATCGCATGAAGCTTTCGGTCGCACGTGTATAGAGGTCATGCCAAATTTTTTCTAGGATATGGATTGCTTGGGGTGGTTAGTTAGTTGGTCGAGTCTGTGTCTGTTCCTTCATATTGATATCTTATTCCTATCCTGTTGTTTTGCAAGCATTCGTTGTGATTGTCTGTGTGTGTGGTGTGTGTGTAATCCATTTGAATGGCACCTCGTACTAATCCTCTAGTCCAATATGCTCCATGTTGAGATTTACAATCACACCCATTGTGGTCTCTTTGTATGAGGCAGTTTAGGCTGAAGACATGCAGGCTGCATGAATCCCATATGCGTAGAGAGGAAGATTGACACCTATCCATCTCTATATAACATTGTACTTGGATGTCACTTTCATATATATGATGAATGCAATATCATGATGATTTACCATTTCAATTAGTGTCTTGTTCATTGTTAGTCTCATACTCAAGATTGTCTTTATGAGTCCAAGCTTCCATCTTGGAACCTAATTCACTTGAGTAATAGTTGGCCTCTTTAGTTTATGTCATCATGAATATTCTCTTTATGTTCCATCTGCCATAGCCATGCTCTAGATCTCATGTATTCTGACATGGTATCAGAGCTCAGCTGAGCATGGCACTGCCTCTTCGGTCTCTTCTCACCTCTGATCATCTATGCCTAGCTCACATCCAACTCAGTTCTTCATTTTCAACTTCATCCTCATCTTGACCTTGAGTTTGCCATAGCCAAGCAGCACATACCTCTGTTGGAGCTTCTTGATCTCCTCATCTAGGCCATAAATCTTGAAGCTTTCTTCTAGGAATATCTTCCCCAGGTCAAGGCACTCCTCTCTGGCCCATCAAACCTCGACATTACTTATCGGTGAGCCCACAATTGCAAGAAAACTAGCTCGTAGACAAAAAACGGTGTAGTTTGATTCGTATGCCATGCACAATCACCACGTGTTGCGATCTTGCCCAGGATCATAGGGTTTTGGAAGCCCATTAACCAAGCTTCATTCTCATATAAAAATTTCTTGAAATGGTTGAGTGAACAATACACACTAAGTGAAAAACCAGGGCTGTCTAGAAACCCTAGAGTTGGCAGCCATAGCCAACTTCTCAAAAGCTTCAATTTTCTTCATTTTCTCTCTCTTGCCACTCAAACAAAGCTTCTGCCACCTTGATCTGAGAAAACACTTGCCCATGAAATCATCAAGCAAGAAGGATCACCATCAACTTCATTCTTCCCACTCTTTCCATTCCATTGGAGATTTTGCCTCTCTCTTTCTGAATTGAGTATCCAACAAATATTCAACTAAGTTACTAGCAAGATTTGTCAATCACATTAGCAAGGAGGGGACTTAAGAAATGGTCAAAAGTTTAAATTTGCTAGTATCTCCTTATACTTTCATAGTGCTTTTTGGCACAAGTATCTCTTGTGTCTTTTGGCACATTAAGTTTCAACAGTGTTGTTAGTCGGAAAATTAGAGATTTGGAGCCAATTTTCAATGACAAACATGAAGATTCCATTCATAAAGAGAAGTGCAATCATTTTTACTCACTTGTACCACATATAAGATATACTTGCTCTACTTGCAGGGAAAAATGGAGTTGTGAGCATTCAATTCCCATCCATGTTTCCATTTGAAGAACTTGAAGACATGCATGCTACCTTGGAGATAGTGCAAGAGTTTAAAGTCATTTCCGCTGCCTCAAAGATGATGATACCTTTGCTTGAGGGGGACATGAACATGAAGACTAATGCAACTAATGCAGCAAAGTCAATAAAGAAGAAGACTAGGAGAACCTAGAAGAAGAGGACCAAAATATCAAAGCAGTGGACATTGAAGCTGTAAGCAAAGTGAAGAACAAGTACAAGATGAAGCTGGACTACATTAACAAGAAGACTTGCAATGAATTGAATATCTATGTCAAAAGAAATGCTGAAAACTGCAAGGGCATGACGGTCCTTGACCCAATTTTTTACTAGACTTTTTCCAGCCTTGTAATGCCTAGCCCAAATGCCTTTATCATAAGCTTGTAAACTCCTCATGTAGCCATGTACTATAGCCTCTGTACACTTTGTGAGTCCCCTATTATAGCCTTTGGATGACCATCATGTTTGTGGTACCCACACTTAGCCTTTTCTGTGATAACCTCTGGTGTTTTGCCATGTCTATGGTGTGCCCACACTTTGCAGGTGTTGCTTTCACTAAAGCCTCTACACACTTTGTACTTTCTGGTTGTGATTGAGGAGGGGTGTTGAGATTTACAATCACATCCACTGTGGCCTCTTTGCATGAGGCAGTTTAGACTGAAGACATGCAAGCTGCAGGAATCCCATATGCATAGAGATGAAGACTGGCACCTACCCATCTCTATATAACATTGTACTTGGATGTCACTTTCATATATATGATGAATCCAATCTCATGATGGTTTACCATTGCAGTTAGTATCTTGGTCATTGTTAGTCTCATACTCAAGATTGTCTTTACGAGTCCAAGCTTCCATCTTGAAACCTAATTTACTTGAGTAAAAATTGGTCTCTTTAGTCTATGTCATCATGAACATTCTCTTTTTGTTCCATCCGCCATAGCCATGCTCTAGATCCCACGTATTGTAACGTGTCCACCTGTTCCCTTCAAGACACGTCTTAGCAATCCATTGGAAAGGAAGTCTAGAAAGCTCCACCCCGCACTCCCATGGAATGTCACGGGGTTTGCGATCTAGGACTTTCCGCGTCTGCCATGTAGCGGAAGTATTCTAGCCGTTCCCACTTAGGACCGACGTGAATCAGAGTTTTCCCCAATGGTCTTTTCATAATTGGCAATTAGCGTCGAACCCCAAGAGAACTACTTTACGCAGAAACGCCAGGGCCAAAGTGGATTCACGCTGCACTTGGTTCAAGGAGAATGGGAAACGAGAGGGATGCAAGGCTCAACCTCTCTGCCATAAGGCATAGTCCCATTCCGTTCCCCTAAAACAGCATAAACCGGGATTATTATAATTTTGACTCTAGGTCAGCGCCCTCGCTATTCATTTCCTTTGAAACGATCTCCTTGCTGTCCATTATGATTGAGAAAAGTTCCTGGCCAACTAGGACCACCGTTCCGTAGGACTCACCCATGGCCACATCAACCACACTTTCCTCAAGTTGTTTTAGTTGTCTAATTACCTACCACATTTAGTTGGACATGCATCAAGAAGATTTCTTAATTAGCCCATTAGGCATCGATTCCTTTGCGTAATCATAACACTTGACATAGAAAACCGGTGTCAAACAAGTTCCTTTTCAATAGATTATCATTTTTATCTTTGGAATACATTTATAAAGTCCAGCCTATAGGCTTATCCATAATCCACCCGAAGGCTATCTAGCAATCCACAAGGATTACTAATCCAAGATTCTGCCCGTAGACTAGTATACGGGCCTCGAGATCCAATCCCGAGTCACGTTGGCCTCTTGTGCAAGGCTCGGAAGGCGAGGGATTTACAGCCAGAGCCCCCTGGCACCCAAGCGTCCTCCTGTTCCAAGTAGCACTCAACGGAGAGACCTCTTGCGGCGGGTTCAGTCCACCTTCCCGGTGCGGCTAACAACCCCCTTGGTTAGGGTCAGGCAGACAATTGGGAGTAACTGAGGCTGCCTCTCCCTTCAGGCCTTCAACCTAAAGCATTAGATAACTTTTCATCCTTTAATTCCTTGAGCAAACAAAGCAAACAATGCTCTTTAAACTGTTACAAGCACAATCATTTCTAGTGGTCGTTTATTTGGCCAACTGCTAAGGAGTGAATCCTTTTCTTCGAAGGCATCCAACATTCGATCCAGGATCAATTGCGACTTGGCAAGATCCCCAAGGGATTGTTTGTTAACCCTTATGTCCTTGGGTTAGGGCTGTACCTTACTAACCCAACTTAACCAATACCTTAAGTTCTATTAACAGAAAATATGTTGCTGCAAATTATTAATTGGTCCTTTGCTTCCAAGCAAATATCTAATCCCCTTATCTTGGTCACTTTTCCCAAGAAAGGTACTATATCAGGACGACTGCTCATCCTCTTGCAAGATAAACTTGCACAAGAATCTGCCAATCTCATTCCGAGGAATTGGTCATTCTCTTGTGGTTGAACCACAAGATCATGCGACGTTACAACTTGTTGCACAAGTGTCGCATCTACTTTATGGGACTATTTCACCCATTGAAGGTGTCTTCTAATCATGGAATCATGATTAGATAGGAAACAGGGTTTAGGGTGTCTTCATATCCAATCCATTTCCAATTGCACTAGGCCGACATCACCGGTCCTAGGGTTCCACTCAATCCAAGTTTCGTTCTTTTAACGAGTGATCCTTAGGGTAGAACCCTAGATCGTTTCTTGCAAGTATATCCTATTGTCCCTACATTCCGTGAATGTGGGCAGGCCTTTAGGGTATGAGAGTTTCAACTTGGTAATAAGTAGGACTAGGTCAGGTCCTCAACGTGCTAAACCCTAGTTAGCACTTGGGGTGTGTTGCATTGACTTAACCATCCTAAGCGAATCCTTTGTAGTTTAGGTATTTTGGGTAATCCAGATTACTTGTCTTACGACAAGTTCGAACTATTCCTAAAGATTTTGTCTTGATCGAAGAAGGGAAAAACTAGTTGCATTACGTCATAATTCATGTAAGCATGCGATTCATTTCCTCTAGATTTGCAATCCCTAACTTTTCTTGTTAAGACCAAGCACATGTTAAAATTCGCATAACTTCTATTGATCCTACTAAGACATGCCTTCACAATTCATGCCACTGAGCTTTTAGGGTTTTAGGTTACAACGAACCATGCAGCCTTTCCCTAACTTCATTTCTGAATGAAATATTCGTACGCTGAATGAGCATTACACAAGCTTTCCTAACTACTACGTAGTTTGAATGAGATTTATGCCAATTGTCTAGAGTTTAACCTACTTCATGCAGCCCTAGAATCATTTCCATGCCTTGCAAATTCCTACGGTTTTTAGCAATCTTCTTTAATGAATCATTGCAAAGAAAGAGATGTCTAATAATTGCGACATGCGATTTAATCTTTCCATGCATAATTGCAGTGTACTACAATAATTTTGACTTTGTAATGATGGTCATTACTTGATCTAGATTTGTTACTTTGCAATGCATAAAAACAATTTGGTAAGAATGCATAGACATCTTAAGTTCTTCTTTTGTTCGTTTCTTTGAGAAATACAAATGACCGATTCTTCAATTGTGAGTTATTTCCTTTAAGATAGCTAATGTTTTTCAATCGTAAAAGTGCATCTTACTTCCGTGAATTAACCATGCATAGTTGCAATATTACAACGTAAATAAAAAATAGGAAGAAAACCTGGACTTGTGGGTTCGGTGAAATGTCCAGATGAATGTTAGGAGATGATCCTCCTGCGGTTGCACCTTGTGTCTTTTTAGGGGCCATCGTGAACTCGACCTTCTTGCCTTGACCGCAGTCTTATGATCTTGGCCCGTTCTCCCTTGTACGCGCAATTCCCTTTGAGATACGGCTTCCTTGACCGATGCACCTTCTTGCAGAATTTGGGCTTTGGAAATGGGAACTTATAAACTTCTCCTTCCTTTTATAGAAGTTCCGGGGATAAGGATCTTTGTGGAGAAGGAGTGTGGGGGAAAAATTAGGGATGGGTTTATTGGGGAATTCGAGTGGAAAGGGGCTTAGAGAAAACCCCTCTTCTTCAAAGCCGTGAGGGCTTAATTGAGGATCTAATGGGGAAGCCTTATAGGCTTCCTCCTCGAAGCTCGGAGGGACAAAAAATTATCTTTAGGAGGGTTTGATGGGAAATCTCTTAAATCAGGCGAGGAGATTGGCCTTGTGACGGATGCAATGAAAAGGCCCTTAAATTCCGAGTTACAATGGACTTCACGGGAAGGGATAAAATGGCTTATTGAGAATCCAAAGGGACTTATGGGAGTCGCAATGGGAAGGGGGTTTAAGGGAAACCCGGGGGCAAAGTGTGCTTGTGGGAATTTCAATGGAAAAGGGGTTTTAAAGAAAACCGGGGGGGGGGGGGGGGGGGGAGTGGTAAAGTGGACTTAAGGAGATTCAGTGGGAAAAAAAAAGGGTTTAAAACCGGCTAGTGCGAATCCATAGGAAGGGGGTTTAAAACCCCGGGGTAGGGTGAGATTTATAGGGACTTGGATAGAACCCCACGAGAAGGGGGGCTTGGAGGAGGCCCTTAAAAGCTTTCAAGAAGCTTCTAAGAAGCTTCTGGGGCCTGAGATGGTCACGTGGATGAAGGCCAGTCGATTGGCAATTGGCGCCGTGTAGATGGCTCCTGACGTTGGGAGCGGAGGCCTCAGTCTTTAGGCGTCGACTTCACGAGCCCAAGCGACGGCTTCACGAGCCCAGGCGGCAGCGCAGCTCCTCCATCCACGCCAGCTACGATACTCCTTCAGCTCCCTCTCCTTCACAATAATGGCGGCCTGTACTTCCTCCTCTTCATGCTCAGAATCTACCACTCTCCCCTCCTCACGACTACCTTAGATGGGGGTTTATATAGTTGAAGGGAGAGGGGACCTCCCCCCCCCCACGCGGCCTGTTGCATGGCCCTATTCCCCCGATGACCTCCAGCAATGCACTTACTCATCCGCTCCTCACTCCCTCTGCTCCAGCACGGCCTTCAGCTGGGGGGGAAAGAAGGGTTAATATAATTAAAAAAATTTTAATTTTTTAATCCCCTCATTATCCTTTTAACCTCCTCCCAAGAGGAGGTTCACATGTAGATATGCGGGTTTTTAAACCTTGGTCTCATTTGGCCAGTGGAGAGTCATGATACGTCATGTACTGTTAGAAACTTCAATGCCGGCATTGTCATTTGCATGAGTCTCACGCGGCTAGTAATATTTTCCAACAGAAATATTACATTCTCTTTCCCTTGGAGGAATCGAGATGTCCTCATCTCGAGATAAACTGGGGATATTGATGGTTGAGAGTGCTTTCATCCATCCAAGTGGCATCCTCCTCAGGATAATCTTTCCAATGGACGAGGCATTCTCTCAGGGTTCTGCATCTCAGTTGTCTCTCCCTAAGATCTAAGATCTTGTCAGGCCGTAGCTCAAGGACTCCTTGGCTAGGCATTACAACTTGTTGGTCATCAAGTACATGGCTAGGATTAGGTAGATACTTCTTCAATAGGCTGATATGGAATACATTATGAATCTTTAGGTTCTCAAGGAGTTGCAGTCTATAAGCATTAGGTCCTAGGTACTTGAGGATCTTGTATGGTCCACAATACCTTGGACTTAGCTTCTTGCAATCTCCTAAGGATAGGGAATTCTTCTTTGGCCGTACGCGAATGAAGACCATTTCTCCTTCCTCGAAAGTTCTATCTTGACGCTTCAAATCCGCGTATGCCTTTTGTCTATCCTTGGCAGCTTGGATGTCCTGTCTTATTGACTTTACTTGGTCATCCATCTCTTCCAGCATCTGCCTTGAAGCTTCGACCCTCAAGGTTGGATCTGAGAAGTTTAGGGGACTTCGACAGTCATGACCATACAATGCTTGAAAAGGGGCCATCTGAATGCTTTGTTGGTAAGAAGCATTGTAGGCAAATTCAACCAAAGGCAAGTATTGAATCCACCTTCTTGGTTCACGGCAGCAGTGTGCCCTAAGCATATCCTTGATAACTTGATTGATTCGCTCCGTTTGGCCATCAGTTTGGGGATGGTAAGCTATACTAAAACAGAGTTGGGTCCCAAGGGCTTCAAAGATAGCTCTCCAAAAGTGTGATGTGAAGTGAGAATCACGATCACTAAGGATTCTTCTGGGTAGCCCATGTAGCTTGAATATCTCCTTGATAAACGACCTTGCAATGTCTGAGGCTTTATAGTTTATCTTTACTGGAATAAGGTGTGCAACCTTAGTAAGCATGTCAACCACAACCATGATGGAGTTATATCCTCCCTGAACTTGGGGTAGGCCAACAACAAAGTCCATACTGATGAATTCCCATTTCATTTGGGAAATGTCTAGTGATTGTAACTTTCCTGGCATTTTGACATGTTCGGCTTTGATACGTTGACAAGACAAACACTTAGTGACATATTTGAGAATGTCACCTTTAAGCCTCTCCCAATAGTAGCTCTTCCTAACTGCATTGAGAGTCTTAGCATAGCCAGGATGTCCTGAGAAAGGGGAATCATGAGCTTCCCACAGTATCTTCTACTTAAGTGACTGGCTTGCTGGTATACATAATCTTGTTCTATAGTAGACAAGTCCACTATTGATAGAGAATTCATGATATTTAGCGTGTAGCTTTTGGTCCTAGTCCTTGATAGGGATCTCCCTTAGCATCTTTTGAAAGGCTGGATCATGGCATGCTTCCTCTCTAGCTAGCTCAAGTATTGGGTTGTTTGACATGGACACCTTTGTGGCTAGAGATCTAGCTGTTGATGGGTTTTGCAAGATTAGAGAATTAAGGAATGTCTTGCGATTGAGTGCATCGGCAACTACATTCTCCTTTCCAGGTCGATATTTGATTTCAAAATCATACTCCTTCAGCACTTCAATCCACCGACGTTGCCTCATGTTGAGCTCGTTCTAGGTAAAGATCCACTTGAGACTTTTATGATCAGTCACTAGAGTAAACTTGTTACCCAACAGGTAGTGTCTCCAAAGCTTTAGGGCATGGATGACAGCTAACAGTTCTAGATCATGGGTAGTATAATTCTTCTCATGGCTCTTCAGTTTCCTTGAAGAGTATGCTACAGGATGACCTTCCTGCATGAGCACACATCCTAAGGCAAACATGCTAGCATCATTTACTACCTCAAACTCCTTAGAGGTCTGGAAGTTTTAGGATAGGTGCTGATACCAAACTTTTCTTCAATCTATCAAAGCTGGTTCGTTCGGCAGCTGACCATGCAATGGATGTTTGCTTCTTCAACAAGTCCGTCAGAGGTGCTGCAATCAAAGCATAGTTTTTGATGAAGACCCTATACCATCCTGTCAATCCAAGAAAACTGCGTATTTCTTTGACAATTGTTGGTATTGGCCATTCTAGAACATCTCTGACTTTGGCCAAATCCATTGAGATTCCTTCTGCTGATACGATGAATCCCAGATATTCAATCTGACGCTTGAAGAATGCACACTTCTTCATCTTAGCATAGAGCTTATGTGCTCTCATTGTCTTAAGGACAATCTGAAGTTGGGGTTCATGATCTTCTTCCTGTTTAGAATAGACTAAAGTGTCGTCGAAGAAGACGAGTATGAAGTCAACAAGATATAGCCTAAAGATATCCTGCATTAACCTGTTGAAGGAGACAGGCGCATTCGTGAGTCCGAATGACATAACTAGGAACTCAAAGTGCCCATATCTTGTGTTGAAGGCCGTCTTTAGGATATCTTCTTCCTTGTTCCTTATCTGATAGTAACCAGACCTGAGATCAATCTTGGAGAAGATCTTCGCACCCTGAAGATGATCAAGAAGCTCATCTATTCTAGGAATAGGGTACTTGTTCTTGACAGTTGATTGATTCAATCCTCTGTAATCAATACACAGTCGAAGCGTTCCATCTTTCTTTTTCTGGAATAGTACTGGAGCTCCCCATGGTGAACTGCTAGGACGGATGTAGCCCTGATCTGGCAATTGCTTAAGTTGTTCCTTCAACTCAATTGCTTCCAGAATGGACATTCTATAAGGTCTCTTTGCAATTGGCGCAACTCCTGGCACTAGCTTGATCTCATGATCCACTTCTCTTTGAGGCAGGAGTTCTGTCAACTCTTCAGGAAATACGTTCGCGTATTCCTTTAGCCATGAAGGTTCTTCACTGGACTCTTGCTTCTGATCTAACTTATTGAGCTTAATCAAGTAGACAGGTAGTCCCTTTCTAACTCCCTTTATAATCCAAGATGCTTTGGCCAATTGAATTTTTGGCTTTCCAGCCTCACCTTGAGTTGTGACCAATTCCCCTTTAGAGTTCCGAAAGGAAATTTGGCCCTTTCCACAATGAATGTGGGCGTCATTAGGTTTAAGCCAATCCATTCCGAGTAGACACTTATGGATACCTAGGTTCATGACTTTGAATTTGATCAAAGTCATCTTTCCTCCTAGGAAGAATTCCACCTTAGCAGTTTGCATGGTACAAGTGATCTCACAACCATTTGCTAATTCCACAAGCAAGGTAGGTGCTTCTACTGTGGCTATCCCTAATCTTTTTCCACAAGCAAGGTAGGTGCTTCTACTGTGGCTATCCCTAAGCTGGTGAGATAAAGGAATGTGTATTGCCATAGTCAATCAAGGTCTTGAAACCTTTACCTTGATAGTCCGATGGTGTTTGAAGGAATCACCGAAAATTGGTGATTCAGCCCTTTCTTGTGAAGAGCGGCATGGACTGTCGCCCTTTCAAACTCTGCTTCCATGGTCGAATATTCTTCTTCGCACATTTCTCTATTGGCAACATAGGCAGTTCTTCCTCTGCCTCGGGTAGCGGCTCCCTGGCCACGGCCAGTTCCTTGGAAAGGTGCTTGGCGATATCCTCCTCCAAGCTTGGGACATTGCCTCTTGAAATGACCGGGCTCATTGTAGTGGAAACTGTTGAGATATCGAGCTCCACTCATGATATGCCAGGGTGACCTTTGTGCATTTATGTCACCGACTTGTTAGCTGCAGATACGGTTGGTACACCGCCCATGAATAATAGCTAGATGATAGCTATCCTTATCTACTCTAGTTCGTGGCTCGGCTAGTATGCCACCTTAGTTAGTTGAGTTTGGTTTGAGACCCATATATAGGGTTCTTCTATTTCTCTGTACTAGTGTTCCTTTTGGCTTACACAACTAAGAAGAGGAAAACTATTTTCCGCCTCCACCTTTGTGTGTAATCCCCCATTGTGCAAGTGAGAAAGCTACAAGTGAGACCCCTTCCTTCTCTCCCACAATCTTGACATGGTATCAGAGCCTAGTTCGTGGTAAGGAGTTCAAGAAAGTAAACCAAGTTTGCAGTGTTCTGGTAAGAGGACCAGTGTTGCTTTCATTTTTCGAGTTTGGGAGCAAGTCTCTGCAGCACAGCCGGAAAGTACAAGAGTGCATTGTCTCGGATTGAGACGCCCTTCGCTGTGTAGCAAGAGGGCAGTATATGCTGTGGAATAGGGCTTTAGCCTTGGGTTGCCTAGTTTTTTTGATTTGAGGCCATTTCGGGGCCTGTTTTGGAGGCGGAAGTTTTTCGCACGCACTCAGGAAAAGGCCCTGTTTTTTGCTGTGTGACCACTGTTCTACAAGTCGATGAAAAGTTACCGTAGAAATTGCATCGTATGCCTGTGCGCAGAGACATTGGGAGTTACAGAATCATCCTTGTTGCCTGTTGATGCAAAATCGTCACTAGGAAGTGACTATGTGGTCAAATACCACTTTCGTTAGTTTTGCAGATTTGCCCTTGTGAGGCTGAAGCTGTGTTTTTTGCAGTGACAGAATTTTTTGCAGTGTTCTGTAATGGCGTCTGATTCTCTTTCACAGATTGCCACTGAAAAGCTTGACAAGAACAACTTCTAAGCATGGAAGTTTAGAATGACGAAATTCCTTATGGGAAAAGGATATTGGAAATTCGTTGCAGAAAATGAAGAAGAACCAGTTCTTCCTGATGTTCCCAATCAACAGCAAATGCAGACATTTAAAGGATGGCATGAGAGAGCCAGAAAAGTTATGTACTGGTTGTCTATCAGTATTTTAGACTCTATGATTGTCCATATTCAGGATGCAAGTACGCCAAAGGAGGCATGGGATACTTTGTCAAAAATGTATAGCACAAATACGCAAGCCAGAAAAATGCAACTCAAGCAAGAGTTGCACAATGTACTACCATATGAAGGTGAAGAAGATTGCAGATGCACTTGCTTCCATTGGGTCGCCAATGGAAGATGATGATTTAGTTTCTGTGACCTTGAATGGTCTAGGAAAGGATTATGTAGAGTTCCAAACATCCATTTCTGTCTGTGAAAGATTTCCTGATTTTAAGGAGTTGATTGCTCTTCTAATTTTTGAGGAGCAGAGAAATTGTGGTGTATCTTCTTCAGGAGGAACTTCAAAAGAAGCTGTCTTCTACTCAAATGCTGGAAGAGGTAGAGGCAGAGGTAGAGGAGGCTGATCTGGAGGCCGTGGTAGAAATCGAAATATGCAGCAAAGTCAAGAAAACCAGTCCTATGGAGGAGGACATGGTAACTCTAGAGGCAAGGGAAGCCAAAGAGGTCGTGGTGGATGGCAAAGAGGCCAAAATGCAAACAACAATGTTGAATGCTACTACTGTGGTAAAATGGGTCATATGGCTAAAGACTGCTATAAAAAGCAGAATGACATCATGAATGGAAAATTGCAATAAGGGAATTATGCATCTTCTAGTAGACAGGGTGATGTGACAGAAATGAACATTTGTTTATGGTGTAGCATATGAACAATTCTGTGACAAGTGCAGAAGAAAGTAACAAAGTGTGCTATGTTGACTCAGGTGCGTCAAACCACATGACAGGTCATGCAGAATGGATGCAGGATGCAAGGAAAATGAAAAAACTAGGATTTGTGGAGTCTGGTGATGATACCGCACATCCTATTGTGCAGATTGGAAAAATTTCTTTGTCTATGCACGATGGGAAAAAGAAATATCTGTTAGATGTATTTCATGTCCCGAATATCACCAAGAATTTGGTTTCTGTTGGTCAAATGGTTGAGTAGGGCTTGCAGGTCAGATTTAATCCTCATGGATGGTTTGTTGAGGATATGAAAAATAAAGATCACTTGATAGCAAAAGGAAAGAAGCAGGGCAGAATATTTACGTTGGATGCAGACATGCCTGAATTGAGGGCAGCAATGTTTGCACATGAGAGTTGCAGATATTGATATCGGGCATAAACACATTGGTCATGTTAATATACATCGACTTAAATCAATGCAGGCCCAAAATATTATTGCAGGATTGCCTAAATTCAAGGTTGCAGAAATGCATAAGGTATGTGAAGCCTGTCAATTTGGAAAACATGCAAGGAAACCATTTCCTAGACATGTTCAAGAGAGTAAGAAGCCATTGGAATTAATCCACTCTGATGTGTGGACTACTAAAGCTGCATCTATTGGAGGCTGCGGTGTATTTTATGAAAAAGAAAAGTGAAGTTTTTGGGCATTTCAAAACTCTTAAAGCTATGGTTGAAAGAGAAATAGGCTTGCAAATAAAATGCCTAAGGTCAGATGGAGGGGGAGAGTACCTCTCAAATGAGTTTGCAAGATTCTTATAGGAGCATGGCATAAAGCAGCAATATTCATGTAGTCATACCCCACAGCAAAATGGAATTGCAGAAAGAAAAAACATGCATATTGGAGAGGTATCTCGTGCCATGCTTAATGAAAAAGACTTGCTAGATTTTTACTGGGTTGAAGCAGTTACTACAACAGTCTACATAATGAACAGGACTCCCACTGTAGCAATACATGGAATGACTCCAGAGGAGAGGTATACTGGTAGGAAACCAGATATTTCTCATTTTAAAATTTTTGGTTGCATTGCCTATGTTCATGTGCTAGATGAGTTGAGATCCAAGTTGGATCCAAAAGCTGAGAAGTGCATCTTTATTAGTTGCTCTCTGCACAGCAGAAAGGGTATAGATGCTATAACCCTTCTACTCGTAAGTTTACAGTGAGCAGAGATGTTGTTTTTGATGAGATGAGTAGCTGGTATAAACTAGTAAATGTGATTGATGATGTAGATGCACAAAATGGTAATGCTGCACAGAATTCACAGCAGCAGTCACAAAATATTAGTGGACGTGGAGTGTCCTCTAGCAGTGGTTCACATTCTTCGCCATGGACAAGCAGATTGAGATCATGAGAATCTCCTCAAAACAATGCAGATAGTGGTATGCAGGTTTCACGAAAAGGAAAAGAGAAGGTAGATAAGCCCATGTTTGATGTGAATGCAGGTCACTCTTATGTGGATGGTGAATCCAGTGGCTCAGAACAGAGCATTGATGATGAGTTGGGTATTCCTTCTATTGTTACACATGGAGTAAGGAAGAGCAGGGATGTTTTGAGAGCACATGGGAGTGAACCTACTTTGCGTAGGTCTACCAGAGCTAGATATCCTGTGGATAGGCTGAAATATGATGGATTAACAACCATTCACTATGCCTATATGGTCAGAGTGATACAGGAACCAGAACCCACTTCTTTTGAGCAAGCCATGGGAAAATAAAAATGAGAGAAAGCCATGGATGAAGAAATGGATGCCTTGGAAGCAAATGCTACATGGGAATTGGTACCTTTGCCTAAAGATAAGAATGCAATTGGTTGTAAGTGGGTTTATAAGGTGAAGCACAATGCAGATGGTTCTGTGAATAGATACAAGGTAAGATTAGTAGTCAAGGGGTATGCACAAACATATGGCATTGATTATGAAGAAACATTCAGTACGATTGCAAGGATGGCAACCGTAAGAGCAATCATTGCTATGGCTACATCAAAGGGATGGTCTTTACATCAGATGGATGTAAATAATGTCTTCTTGCATAGTGATTTGCAAGAAGAGATCTATATGGAGCAGCCACCACGTTATGTGCATGCTATTCATCGTGAGTTTGTTCGCAGGTTGAAGAAAGCCTTGTATGGCTTGAAGCAAGCACCTAGAGCACGGTCTGTCAAGATAGGACAGTATATTGTCACTATTGGCTTTCAGATTTCCAAGATAGATTTCTCACTTTATGTGAGAAAAACAGAGAAATGTATTATGCTACTTGTCATTTATGTTGATGATTTGATTATGACAGGTGATAGTGATGAAGATATCATTCATGTGAAAATTTTATTGAAGCAGAAGTTTGAGATGAAGGATTTGGGAGAGCTGCGTTATTTCTTGGGCGTTGAGGTGATTAGATCACCAAGTGGGATACGCCTCTTGTAGAGGCAGTATGGATTGGACATGCTGTCCAAATATGGGATGACAGGCTGTAAGCCTATTTTAGTTCCTTTGGAGCAGAATGTGAAGCTGAGTGCAGATGCAGGTGAGCTTCTGGAATACCCTACTATGTACAGACACATAGTAGGAAGTTTGATTTATATGACTATTACCAGGCCAGATTTGAGCTATGCTCTTGGATTGGTAAGTCAGTTTATGTAGGCTCCAAGGAAACCGCATTTGGATGCGGTTAGATGCATACTCAAGTATGTGAAGTCCACATTGCAGTATGGACTATCTTATGAGACTGGGGTTCAGATACAGTTGCATGGATACACTGATGCTGATTGGGCTGGTAGTATTTTTGATAGATGATCTACTAGTGGATATGTGTTCTCTTTTGGGAGTGCTGCAGTCACTTGGAGCAGCAAGAAATAGCTTACAGTTGCCTTGTCGAGCACAGAGGCTGAGTATAGGGGTGCAACAATGGTTGCATGTGAGGTAGCTTGGTTGCATAAGCTACTTTATGATATGCATCAGTCTACAGATGGGCCAGTTGTCATTTATTGTGACAACATGAGTAGTATACACTTGGCAAATAACCCAGTATATCATGCTAGAACAAAGCCACATTGAGGTGCATTATCACTATGTGCGGGAGAGGGTTTTACTAGGTCTTATTGATCTAGTTTATGTCAGCACAGAGGATCAGGTAGCTGACATATTTACGAAGGCATTGGGCACAGAGAAGCTGTGCAAGTTCAGAGACCTGCTAGGTGTGCAGGAATTGGGATTAAGCTCGAGGGGGAGTGTTGAGATATCGAGCTCCACTCGTGATATGCCAGGTTGACCATTGTGCATTTATGTCACCGACTTGTTAGCTGCAGATGCGGTTGGTACACTGCCCATGAATAATAGCTAGATGATAGCTATCCTTATCTACTCTAGTTCATGGCTCAGTTAGTATGCCACCTTAGTTAGTTGAGTTTGGTTTGAGACCCATATATAGGGTTCTTCTATTTCTCTGTACTAGTGTTCTTTTTGGCTTACACAACTAAGAAGAGGAAAACTATTTTCAGCCTCCACCTTTGTGTGTAATCCCCCATTGTGCAAGTGAGAAAGCTACAAGTGAGACTCCTTCCTTCTCTCCCACAATCTTGACAAAAACAACAGAGGTTCCGGCCATTGCTTTGAGTAGGGACAAAGCTGTTAGCATTATTAGTCCTTGCTTTCTTTCTTTGTCCTCGATTCTGACCTTAAACTCGCTTCATTTGAGGCCTATATGCTCCTTTGTTCGGGTCATTATAAGACCAAGTTTTGTTACTTCTTGGCCTAGCCTGCACCTCCTGAATTATAGGCGCAGCTCGAATGAGTGCGTCTTGAAGATCTGATGGGTGCATAGATTCGAGATGGATATTCACTAGTGGGTTTAAACCAGCACAAAATTTTGACACCTGTTGTGTCATGTCCATCTATGGCGCATACTTAAGAAGTGAGATGAATTTTGAGTAATATGCATCAAGAGTGAGTCCCAATTGTTTCAGCTCGTAGAACTCAATCATTTTCTACGTGCGATACGCAGGTGGTAAGTATCTACCTTGCACAGCTTTCTTCAATTTTTCCCAGGTAACGGATCCTTCTGCGTTTTCTCCATGATCTCTAATCCTATGTGGAAGCAGCTCTACCAATTTCTCCAAGACAGATTTATGCCTGCCAAGATACCCTCTAAGTACATTTCAAAGGAAATTTTTATAGCTTCCAGAATTGTGTTGAAAGTCATAACTATTGATTGGAGTTTCTACCTTTTGTCAAAGATGGATCAACACTTTGTCAGAGCCACAAGGGGTAATGTAACTAATGTTACATTTGGTTCCTACCTTTTTGTCTTCTTGGCATATGCCGCCCCTTCGAAGGAAGTTCCTACCTTGATAGTTGATCCACCAGAAGCTCCTTCTCCTACTGAACACTCTGATGTTGTCATTGAGGATCTTTATCCTATCCCTCCTATGGTCATTTAGAGAAAACGCCTAAAACGAGTGGCTAAATCAGCCCCAGCTCCTCCTCCAGTCTCCATTCCTATTCAATCTAGTCCTATATGTATTTCTGAGGTGATCTATTGATTCTAGAAGATGAAGATCTGGCTTGGTATGTCGGGGATGTAGTCCTGTAGGCTTGTTTGTATGTCCGACATTTGGAGTTGAGGATCAATGAAATGTTTCAGTGTTATTCTTTCAAAGTGACTACTTGCCCTGACACTTTATGGCATCCAATGATTGATTCTATAGTTCTGAACCAAAGATAGAATAAATCCTCTACTCATGTGCAGAACATTAACCAACTGAGGGTGGATCTTTTAGCTTATATTTCCAAGAAATATCCATTTGATTCATCCTTCTTTGATGCTTACCATCAACAATCTGCTTTAGGTCCATTTGTTCCTAGCCTATTCTATTATCAACAAATGGCCCATCGATCTTTTAGCTTATATTTCCAAGAAACATCCATTTGATTCATCCTTCTTTGATGCTTACCATTGACAATCTGCTTTAGGTCCATCCATTCCTAGCCTATTCTATTATAAAAAAATGGCCCATTGATATGATGCTTATTTTTCCCTTTATAAATCCAACTCAATAGTAATTTTACCTCTCCTTTTTCAACCTCAGGGTGCCCCTCAAATTTTGATCTTTATCTATTATTATTTCATTGAAGATTGAGTATTTTTCCCTTCTCTGTCTTGTCCTTCCCCATATTCCTTCCATTTTTCCTGCCTATCAGTTAACCATTTTCTAACCGATTTGCCCTAAATTTTCAGCTAATCCTTCTTTAGCTCATTCCTCATTTTATGATTTTTCCTACCCATCTCTTCATCCTCTTTTACCTGTTCCTCTTCCATCTCCTACCATTTCCATTTCTTAGCCCCCTCAGTTGGTTAGTGGATATGAAGGGTTTGATTAGAAGATTCCAAGAAGAAGAGGATGGAGCTTAGCTGATTCTCTTACTAGACCGCATATTAATTTGCCTTTAATTCTAGAAGAGTGGATGACTGCTAGCCAAGCGTACCAAAATTATCTCCATTGTGCCCAACAATATTTATAATCTCACGATCCTTCAATGAGATTGACATCCCACTTTGCTTGGTACCTAGCATATATGCATAGGCATTCACATAATGATCAAAAGGCCATTTTGAAGTTGTGTATGAATGTCAATATGAATATTGATTCCCAACTATTAGATATACTATATTTTCATGCAATTTGTCTGCTTGGCAAATACCTTGTTTTGCTAGAAAGGATGTGCTACCTTCAATTCTTTCAGAATCCTCCAAAAACTTTTGTAGATGAATCCTTATCCATGGATTGTTTTCATAATCATCAAGCCTTTAAGAGGGATCATCTTTACTGATACCTCTAGATGTATCTTTTATGATTCTTCATGATATATCTTTCTTTTGGAGGTGCCATTCAGATGGTTGTTTTATATTTGTGCTGTGTTAATTTCTATGTGATGAGTTCATGGTGGTTGAATATTGGAGTTGTTCAAGAGTTCCCTTTTCAACTATTTGTAGTGATGGTGATGATGGATGGAAAGCTTAAGATGCAAAGCTGAAGAACCTTTTATATCCTTTATGAATTTGTTATGATTTGCTCTTGTTTATAAGAGATGTTAATGGATAAAGGTGTTTTCCTTTTGTTGTATTCTTTATTAGAAACATGTTTTAAGTTGGGGTCATGGTTGGGTGGTTTATTGAAGATGCTAAAGAAGATCTAGCTAAGCTCTTTAATGAACTTGTATTTCTTTTTCCTAGGTCGTGAGGACACTCCCTTATTAAGTGTGGGGATATGTTGAATACTAAAATGACTAGGTTTTTTGGTTGATTTTTGTTGTTTTTGAGGCCTGAATGGTTGATTTTTGATGGATTTTGAGTAATGATTGGTTGTTTTGGAAGTGTTTGAGAGTGTTTTGGATGAGATTGATTATGTTTTGAAAGCTCATGATGATTTTCAGTAGAGATATGAGGCTCTGTGATGTCTTGATAGGTTATGATGCTTTCTAAGAGCTTCTATTTAGCTTCTGTTTTGTTATGATTTTCTTCTATATGAAGCATGGAGTAATAATTAATGAAGGTTGAAGTTTTTTGAAAGATCATTGAATGGTTTTTGATAGTTTGGAATGGTTTTAGTATGAGTTATGTGGTTTTGATGTGTTATGGTGACCTTTTGTAACTCTTTGTAGAGCTTTTGTGGAGCCTCTGTTTCTGTTCTGTTCTGTTCTATATGTCTCTGTAAGTGTTTTGTAGAATGTATGTGTGAGTTTGGGAAAGTGTTCTAGCCTTGGAAAGAGGTGAATGTAAGTTCAAAAGATCTCAAGGAAGTGGAAGAAGCAGCAGCTGCTGCTGAAGACTCAAGAGAAGACTAGAGTGAAGTGACAGTGATGAGCTATGAAGAGTCAATGTAGTGGCTCTGGTGACCTTTCATATCAGACACACCTTTTTGGAAGGGGCATCCATGACCAAAGAAGGATTACGATGAGTGATTATTGAGTATTGTAGTGAGGAAGATGATGTACTATTGATTGGGGGAGAGAGAGAGAGAGAGAAAGAAAGAAACAAAGAAAGTTATATTAACGTCTTCTAAAGACCAAAACTGGCCTATGAGACAAACTGTGATAAAACTGATGAGTTCTAGCTATCCAAAATAAAAGTGCTGAATGAAAAGCTAAAAACTAGAAACTGAAAATACGGTGCTATGAGTGTGATAAGTGTCGTGTATGTGTATCTGCGTATGTAGCTCTGGTACTCCAGATAATGGCTACAAAAGGGGAACAAATGTCGGCTGTGATAGGGGAACAACTGTCGGTTGTGATAAAGTGGTGCGATGTGTATATGTAACAGATGCAGGGAGATATACTATCCTGGGATGTAGTAGCAGTCATCGAAGTCGCTAATAGCAGGTGATCCCTCATGGATGCAGGATGTGGTACATCGGCGGTGGAGAAAGAGCAAACTGGAGATCTGAGATCCAATGTGTCGACTGTTGTCGGATCTCAATCTGCTGTCGATATAGATCAAGAATCCTCCGGATTTCCTGTCGGTGTGGCTGTGGGGTCCGAAACCCACGGATCCTCGTGCGGGGTCGGGTACGCTGGTCCTCAGCCTGCTGTAGTGTGAGCCCGGAGGTCTAGCTGGAGGCTGGTACAGTAGCTCTCACTCTGTTTGTCTGAAAGAACTGTGTAATAGTCGTCTGGGTGGGCCCCTCTCTGACTGGGACCCGCTGTGTGCTCTGCTCTCTGATGTGCCATGCCTCTCCCAGAAAACGGCCAAATGATCTCTGATCCATATCAGTCATACATCCCTGAAGTGAGCTGCTCAATGTGTATCTAGATCTCAACTCTGAGTATGCCGGGCATCTGAGAACAAAATGCTCCTCACTCTCCACCTTTGATCTACAAAGGGGGCATATCCTCTCCTCCCGTGGGATGCCCCCTTTGCAGATCAGAGGTCAAAGATAGCCAATTCTATGCGAAACAATGTATCTATCTATGAGAGATTGTGAGAGAAAACTATGAAGATGAATACTATGTGATTTTATTTCCATTCAAAGTGGTGTTTCTCTTGTGTTCTCTTTGTTGGTTGATGAATTCTATGAAGAATATGAAGAGAATGATCAATTTTGTTGAAGATAAAGCCGTGGGATATTGTTGCTATGATGCTGCGTGAAGATTTCTTGCTCGTGGTGTTCTTTTCCTTGTTGTGGTTCTCTAAAGAATGAAATACAAGATAGATTTTCTTATAGTAGAAACCCTATTTTCTTGGTGTTCCTTTTGGGGCTCCATATCCGAATCTTTCGTGCACTGATAGTTGTGCCATAGTATTGCATTAAAATATTCCAAGAATCCTCTAGCAATTTGCAATTCATGATTTGCATGACCATTGCCTTAAAGATACATAAAGATAGCTAGTGCAATACTCTTTGGGCTCATTCCATCCATGCTCGATGTGCCCTAAGCTAACTCTTTTTGGGGAGTTTGGGCTCAACGTCCATGCTTGTAACCAAGTCCCAATAACCCTTGTCAATGTGAGAAATTTTTTCATCCTAAACTTTCAGATAGCATAGTTTTTTTAATCAAGTTTCTCACCCATTATTTGAGTTATATTATCAGTCCTGTCAGCATTTGCCATCTCTGCAACTCTATGTATTCAATGTAGTCTGAAATAAACAATCCTTGACTCCATATAGACCAAGTACACTTTGCACAAGATAGTTTCAATCCTCAGATTTATGATAGTAAGTTGACTACAAAAGTTAATGTTTTCTCAGCTCAGAAACATGGCAAACATCTCCAAACATATGTCATAACAACCAAATTCAGTAGCATGCTAAGTAGGTTTCATTCACTGCATGTAGGACATATATGTATGTTTCTTAAAACATTTATAGATCACAGTCTGCAATTTCTAGCAATAATTCTCTGTGCAAAACTAAAGCTATTTCAGGCCACAAACATCCTCAAATCACATTAGACATGTGTCATGACTCATAGGGAACAATACATGATCACATAGGCATAAATTCTTGCTCAGTTTTTCATAATTGTAATAGACAATTTTTAATTAGTTCAATGATAATTAGCAATCAAAAATAGTTTAGATTTAGAGCATTTATAGCCCAACCATAGGATCTCAAGAACATCCACATCACATCCCTGATACATGTGGCAAAGATCCGGACAATTTCAAGTACCAAAAAAGCATCACAGTGCTTCAATCTTCAAGTGTTAACTAGCATACATTCAATGATAGATTTCAACCTACTCTTGCCTTCCTCTGAGTTTTAAACCCCTCAAAATCATGCCCAAATACATGAGAGTGAAGGCATTTACATTTTTAGGCATTCCATGACATTGTCTATGCTTACCACAAAGCATCTATGGTAGAGAATCATCTGACATATCCCATCAAAATGAGGACATACATAGGTATCACGGGTAGCATACTAGACTATTTTAGACCTGAGAAGGCTATTTATGTAGCCTCATATATCTCAACAAGCTCATAATATTTGCTTCAAGAGGTAAATATGATACTAAACACATAGTCCAATAGCAATACTTCCCATCAAGCATTTGGTGAAGACAAAGGAGTGTCAACCCACACAGTTTAAGCAGCCTTGAACCAGGCTCCTCCTACTATAATTACACTATTTACAGCTGAACTTTTGCTACTAGCTGTGGCCATGATTGGCACTCCATGTGTTTGATATACTCCTTGATAACTATCTTAGAATGGTACTCAATATTACCATGAATACCTAACACTTAATCATTACACCATTGCCATACACATTTGTCATATACTCAACAACCACTTCATGCCACGTTTGCTTCAATCAAAACAAGCACAAACATACATAGTCATGTTTTTTCAGCTGTGCTACCTTATTTGAACCAAATGTCCACTTTTTAGAGCTTGCACATATGCCAAAGAACCCATCGACTAAGCCTCAATAGGGTCTATCACAACAATTGAGAGGAGTTTCTTCAACCACAATGAAGATTGAGCTATGGCTTCAACCTATAGATCCTCTTGAATATTCATAGTACAGCTTCTACAACTCCAATGTTGTGCTTCTAGGCTTCACAGCTTCTCAGGCTTCCATTGGTTCATGGGGGTTCATGGCTTTGATACCATGTTAGAAGAATGAGAGAGAGATAGAGGCAACAGAGAGCAAATAGCTCCTAGTGTTCATCTTCATTATTCATCACACTCAAAGTACAAAGTACATCTAACTTAGGTCTAGTGACTAACCACTGACTAACTCTAGCTCTAGTTAAGTTAGCCATTGACTTATTCAAGACACGCACACGATTGATAGCTACACACACCCATTGTCATGTCGGTAGGTAGTAGTAGGTAGACTGAGCTTGAATATCTCAACACTTCCTATGAGCAGGCTAAGGCATAAGATCCCAAGTGCTATTTTGGTCAATCGCATCCAACTTCTATTCCATAGCCTTCTTCCATTGTTATGACTATGAAGCTTTAAGCCTTCTTCACAGAGGTGGGCTCCCCATCCTACACGGCACGAGACATCAAACAATAGTTAGTACAAATAAGCTCAGTGGAGTGTGCATGATTCCTTTGAGATTGCCATGGGCCACCATACAGTCACCACTACTTAGGAACTCCCTCAATCAATCCCTGTATCATAGTGTATCATGTGCCCAACGAGGAGGGGTCTAATATTCCCCTTATCTCTTTACCTTAGCCAAAGCCTTTGGAGTGTCCATTGGTGCCATCCCAATGGGTGAATCTGGTGGTGAGGCAATCTCTTCCTCCATTGATGGGGGAGCCTCAAGAGGCATAGGCTTTAAAGGCCCTACATCGAGTGCCCAATTGTCACTTGGACCTCCAAGTATGGGATGCTCGACACCCCGCTCTACAGCTAGAAACTCCACAAATTGAACATCTCGACTCGTGTATACCTCCCATGAAACATGATTATAAAGTGTGTATCCCTAGGACTACAACCCACGAACACTCATTGTTTAGAAGCCGCTTAAACTTATCCCTCTCTCCTCGAAATGTGAATATAAGCATCACATATGAACACCTTGAAGTATGAGACATCATGCTTTGGACCAAAGTAAGCCTCAAAAGATGTCATACCAACCATGGTCTCATAGGAGATCAATTAAGGATGTGGAAAATGGTGTGGACTACTTCGACCTATAGACACTGAGGTGTTTACTGATGCTCCATCATAGTTTATGCTATCTCAATCACACTGCCATCCCTTCACTCCGATATGCCATTCTCCTAAGGTGTGTTCATGTTGGAAAACTCCTTTGAATGCCATGATCTACACAAAACCTTACTAGTGCATTGGAGACAAACCCTCCTCCTTTGTTAGAATGCAAAGTCTTAAGTTTCCTATAGGATCTACTCTCCTTGAAGATCAAACAATCCTTAAAGTGTAAGAATGCTTCTGACTTTGACTCCAAGAGTATGCCCAAGTCATCATGCTAAAATCATCAAAGATTATCATAATGTATAAACTCCCCTTAAGGGATTCCATATACATCAGTCCACATGAGTCCCTCAAAATTTTTTTACTGTGTTATGGCTGGTGGGTCGAATGACAATTCTATCTTCAACATTGACTAGTTGGATGGCACTAGCTACATCTTTTGAAAGGCACAAATCTAGGAAGTTCTAGTGTAGAAATTGCAGGTCAAACCATTGAGAGTGAAGTATGTAAAGACTAAAGATTTTGATGACAAGGAATGGGCTAAACTAGATAACTTATGTAAGTCTATCATTATCTTGTACTCTCTAAGTAGGTGTATTACAATGTTGTCTCTCTGATAATCAAACTGCTTAAGATTTATGGGAGAAGATTTGTACTATTTATGATAAGCAAAGCCCTGCTTCTCAAATGTATTGGCTAAAGCAATTGATGGACCTTCTTATGAAGGAGGGAACTACCATGTCCAACCATTTGAATGAGTTTCACTCTATCATTAGCCATTTTTCTACAGCACAGGGTATTGATTTCAAGGATAATCCTGTGCTCTTGTTCTTGTTGATTACATTGCCTGAGTCTTAGGACACATTTCGCTACGATGACTGCCAATGTTCCCACTGATGGGCTGAAATTGGATAATGTAGAGGGTGCTTTATTGAATGAAGAGGATAATAGAAAGAATGTTGATGCTACCCATAGCTCACATACCTTGATAGTTAGAAGCAATAAAGATGGTAAGAGCGATGATAACCATTGTGGTAGGGACTCACAAGAAGTCTCGCTCTCTAAGTCCCATGGACCATCTCATAGCAAGTCTTGTGGACATAAGTCTGATTTGACATGCCATTATTGTGGGAAAGCACGACATATTACGCCATAGTTCCATACTACGCATGATGAAAAGTGTAAGAAAAAGGAAAAGGTTAAAGTGCAGGAGAAAAATGAAGAGCACAACATTGTCCCTATATGCTAAGTCTAGCATTAAGATAGAGGATATTAATGTAGTGCAACAACCTAACTCAGATGATGACTACATACTTGCAGCCTCTTCTTTGGATGCTTCACAATTGGTTGATACCTCGTCTGGTTTTATGTTAACCTCGAAACGAGAAAAGCCACAAAGCGGCTTAAGAAGAAGCATAAGAAGACAATTTGATGAAAAAAGAAGACCAAGAAGCATGGGAAAAAGAGATAAATTGCATTTTAGCCCTTTGTAAAAGAGCTCTAGGCTCCCTCCTGTGCAAGTTGTAAATGAAATGGTGCATGTAAAGGAGCCACGAGAATAGGAAAACAGTGGAAAAGAGGAACAAGGCCGAACGACCGGTCATGGAAATGGGTTGGGTGCCCAAGGGGAGAAAGGAATGTATAAAAGCCAAAAAGTGAATGGATAAACTTATTCTTGGTGTTTGTGCAAACTAGTCCTCTTCTTGTTCTTGCTAGTGCTTCCTTCTTGTGCATGAGAGAGGGAAAGAGGAAGTGTGAGAGAGGGAGAGTGTACGTGTGTGAGAGTGAGGGACAATGGAGAAGCTCTACTTCTCCTCTCTTCTTCTTCTCCTTATTCTCCTCTCTTTTCTTGCATGTGCGACTATGGAGGTTAGATCTTGGAGCATGGAGATGGAGCTTGCTTGAGCTAGCACCTTGAATTGTGGAGCCATCGAAGGATTCAAGGAAGAGGACTACAACAATCAGATTTAACGGTAAGCTTAATACATCATTGTGCGAGAGCATGCACAGCTATGTGAGAGATAGCCATCGCCACTCACTTGAAACGCTTGACTTGATAAGCATTCTATAGGGTCTTGACAGTTGCTAGTGATAGCAATGATATTTTGGTTCCATTACTAGGGCTATAAGATTCAAGGGTGTGTGCTTACACACTCCAAATCAAGTGAGGGAGCAGGACTTCATCTCCAAAACGTTACTTGGTTTAGGTAAGAAGCGAGGGAGTCAAAAGATGCTCAATATCCTTTGTTGAATAATTTAGGGTTTGGAAGATTTGGGAACATTAGTTAGATCAATGGTAGGATGCATTAAGGTTGGAAAATAAGAAAAATGAAAGAAAAGAAAAGTTTTTGTAATAAGCAAGAAGCAAGGAAGTAGGGAAAGAGAAGAAAATAGATTTTGAATACCTTAGAGGGAAAACAAAGCAAGGGAAGGAAGTGAAGCATTAAAAGAGGAGAAAAGGGGGGGAAGAGCTCATTTGAGCTTGCTAGAGATTGAGAGAGAGAGAGTAGCAAGTTAGGAGAGAGCAACAGGTCAAGAGAGCAACTGCAGTAGGTTCATTGTATCATCACTCTTGGTGATTCTTGGTATGCTCAAAACCTTGCTGATTGAGGAATAATATAGGATCATAACTAGGTGCTTATGTGATTCAATGCATCATTCATCAGCAATTTGTGCCATTTGGTTTGTTTTGATTGCTCGGATGGTGCCCCAGGCCTTGGATGATTGAGTCCATAATTGGGCCCTTGGAAGACCGAGTCACCTTTTCCACTCGGACACACCTTTTTGGACTCAGATAGCCTCTATTCGGATGGCCGCCAAGCCACGGTCCCCTCAAACACCTAAAAGGTCCACTTGAACACCTTAAAAGTCCACTTAGATAGCCCATTTGACCTCAAACAGCCAAATTGTCCACTTGGACACACCTTCTCAAACTCAGACATGCACCCCTATCCAAGTTAGACTTGACCATTCAAACAAGCCAAATTTACCACTCGGATGACCGAGTTTGGGACTTGGATGGATAAAGACCTACAACTTGGACATTGAATTGAAAGACTACCTAACTAGAATGCATTTTTAGGGACCATCCAGACCTCCCAAACATATCAAGGGCTATGAGCTAATTGCCAGGTGACCCTAGCTGATCCAAAATTTGCAAGTGTGACCATAGAAGCTGACCAAAACCAGAGTTCCCCTTGACAAGCCCAAGAATTGACCAAATCAACTGGTCACTTACAGTCTACTTCCCAATAGAGACACTATTTGACCGCCTAGGTGAACCACCCATTAGGACCCCATAAAGGATCAAAATTGACTGCCATGTGTGATTGCAACTTGTGTAAAAGAGCTACAACCATATGAAACTGACTAGTAAGGTGTGCATGTGAATAATTTTGAAGGTTGCACATTGCATTGTAGGCACTTAGGTGCATGAGACAAGATGAAAGCCTAATTGCACACCACTCACCTTGCGTTGCACAATCCAAGTGTGTGAGTAAGCATAAACTTGCGAAGTGATTTCATTAACAAGGAAGACACTAAAGGGGAATTAAGCTAAGAAATGAACCCACTAATAGGGCTTGCAAAATCCCTAGAACCACGAAAACAAACCAAGAAACCCAACACTGAGAAGTGAATAGCCTCAAACCACATGATAACCGAGTGAATAAAGGAACGAACCATAATTAGAGATGTGTCCTTAGCCAACCTAATCACCCTCATTGAAACCTTAGTGGTTCAAGATATTGCCAACGTGGTAGGTGCTAATACGAACACAGACAACCAAAACCTTGACCTAGGAGGTTTTCTAGTTGACATACAGCAACTCATACCATGATATGATCGTCAAATGAAAATAGCACACCATGGAAGATTTGTAGATGAAAGCATAGCTGATCTTGAGGAGGAGAGGAGGCTAGGAAGAATTACCTTACAACCCCTATCTAGCTACAGCTAAAAGCAATGTTCTTAGAGGCTACGCCAAGAGATAGAGCTTAATAAGGTCCAACAAGTCCTAGCCACATCACAAACAGAAACAAAGTAGGAGGAAATGCCAACAAGGAGAGAGAGTTATAGGCTGGTCTGACATTGAGAGAGCTTCTCATGAAGCAACCGTTAGATAACATTACCGTAGAGCAAAGCAGAGAAGTCCTAGTAATGTCATTGCTAGCTGAACTAGGAATCACCCCAAATGGTAGAAGCTAGACCAAGATACCTACAGTTGCAAAGAAACTTGAGAAGTATCAAGTAGCTAACAATCTTTATAGCTTCATTGAGAAATTTGAGCAAGTGTGTGAGGCAAACATCCTCGTGGACCCCACTCAACATAAACAAGCCTTTAGACTCTACCTAGGAGACAAGGGACAAACTTGGTTTACTAGCCTAGACAAAGCTGAGTGCAACAACTTCAATAGCCTAAAGTATATTTTCATTAAGAGATTTTTTGAAGGCTGATACTTAGACAGAATGTCAACAAAAAATACAAGGAGGAAATCTGAGATTATGTCACTCATGTGAGAAGTCTCTACAAGAGGATTCTAGCAATGGAGTGACCTAATGAGAGAGCAGTCTTCATTGTGTTTATCAATGGAATCCGAAATAAAGAACTCTATAAGGCCTTATAGCTAGTAACTCAAACTTGCAAAGGGACATGTTAGCTAGGGTCAATACATATGGATGACTTGCTGAGAGAGAGAAGCTTAAGAATCACACCACAAGAGAACATCACCTCTAAGAACACCAAGAAAGCCACAATCCTTAGTGATTGATCAAGCAACGGCACACAAGATAAGAAAAAAACATCGACCAAAACCAAGAGATAGCTGACTTGAAGTTAGAGTTGGCCAAGCTACAAGATTTGTTGAGATGATCAAACCATTGAGATTGAAGGATATAAAGACTAAAGATTTTGATGAAGAGGAATGGGATGAGCTAGATGACTTATGTAAGTCTACCGTTATCTTATACTCTCTAGGTAGGTGTATTACAATGTTGTCTCTCATAATCAAATTGCTTACTATTTATAGGAGAAGATCTGTACTATTTATGCAAAGCCATGCTTCTCAAATGTATTGGCTAAAGCAATTGATGGACCATGTCCAACCATTTGAATCAGTTTCACTCTATCATTAGCCATTTGTTTGCAGCACAGGGTATTGATTTCAAGGATAATCCTCTGCTCTTGTTCTTGTTGATTACATTTCCTAAGTTTTGGGACACATTTCACTACTATGATTGCAAATGTTCCCATTGATGCGCTGAAATTGGATAATAAAGAGTGTGCTTTACTGAATGAAAAGGACAATAGAAAGAATGTTGATACTACCCATAGCTCACATACCTTAATAGTTAGAAGCAATAAAGATGGTAAGAGTGGTGATAACCATTGTGGTAGGGACTCATAAGAATTCTTGCTCTAAGTCCCATGGACCATCTCATATAGCAAGTCTTGTACACATAAGTATGATTTGACATGCCATTATTGTGGGAAAGTAGGACATATTAGGCCATAGTTCCATACTATGCGTGATGACAACTGTAAGAAAAAGGAAAAGGGTAAAGTGTGGGAGAAAAATAAAGAGCGCTACATTGTCCCTGCTAAGTCTAGTATTAAGATTAAGGAGATTAATGTAGTGCAATAGCCTAACTCAAATGATGACTACATACTTGCAGCCTCTTCTTTGTATGCTTCACAGTTGGTTGATGCCTCGTTTGGTTTTACTTGGTTCTAGTTGATAGATTCAGGGGGCTCCTTTCATGTGATCCCTCATAGAGAGTGGTTTCATTTCTATCGCAATATGTTTGAATCTGGAGATAATCAGCATTGATGATGTACAGTAGTAGTTTGGTTTAGGAAGCATATTTACTCTACATAATATATGTCATGTTTCAGCTCTCACAAAGACCCTTATCTCTTCTAGCACATTGGATGATCCTGGCTATTTTGTTTCTTTTGGTGATTCCTCATGGAAGATTAGATGTGGGAATCTTTTCCTTGCACAAGGTGCCAAGTCTAGCACTCTCTATCCCTTTCTTGCATTTGGAACAATCGATCATATTTTGTTTGTGCTTGCAGTTCCACATGTATCTCTTTGGCATTGTTGCCTTAGGCACATGTCATTGAAGGGAATGAAAATGCTTATGCATTTGTAGTATCTTCCATCCCCTTGACTATAAGTGTTTTTGGTCTTGTGATCATTGTTTATGTGGTAGATAGACACATAGTATGTATAAGAAGTTTGATATTACATGTATATATGAGCCTTTGGCTCTAGTTCATCTGATGTCTATGGATCAATGCCTTGTTAGTTGTTATAGGTAGTATGAAATACTTTATCACTTTTATTGATGATTACTATCATAAAGTCTGGGCATATCTCATAAAGTAGAAGTTTGACATCGGCTACCTTTTAGCATTGGCTTGCATTCGTTGAGAATCAATCTAGGTTTAGACTGAAATGCCTACTATCTGAAAATTGGGATGAGTATGTAGTATTGAAAGCCTTTGAGTGCTTTTATGATGAGCAGGGCATTAATTGTTAGTTGACTGCCCCATACATCCCTCCCTAGAATGGTATGGCTGAGCATATGAGCAAGATGATACATGAGAGGGTCCATACTATGCTTAGCCAAGTGTAGGCTTACCACAACCATTTTGGACTAAGGTAGTGACTATTGCCATACACTTGATTAATAGATCTCCTTGCAGTACTATTGACTTTTAGGTTATAGAGGAGGTATGGTCTAGGAAACCTCCATCATATGATCATTTGTGTATATTTGGTTATGAGGCTTTTTTCCATGTTCCCAAGGATAGTGTAATAAATTGGATCCTAAATTCGTGAAACACATCTTTCTTAGTTATGGGAATGTAGGTGAGATGGGCTATTGCCTATGGGATTTGTAGGCTTCTTGGATGGTCATACGTAGCCACCATGATGTAGTTTTTCATGAGGAGAAGCATAAGTAGCTTGAGAAGATAGTTGAAGTAGACAGGGTTATATTTCACGAGAAGCCTCCTACTCTTGTATAGCCAACCAACTGATGCTCATTTCCATGATGTACATGCTCGATAGTTAGCTTTGAGGAGTTCTACTAGAGATAAATGTCCTTATAATCATTGTGAGCTCTCTATGGATTATGTGATGGTGATAGATGTAGGTGAGTCTCTCACTTATGATAAGGCCATGCACAGAGGTGATAGTCACTCTTAGGAGAGGGCCATGAAATCAAAGTTTGACTCTTTATAGAAAAATCATACATGGGATTTGGTTCTTTTGCCTAGTGGAAATTGTGTTTTGCTATGCAAGTGGGTGTACAAGTTGAAGAGTATCCTTGGATGCCCCAAGTCGGTATATAAGGCTAGATTAATTGCTAAGGATTTTAAGTAGGAGCATGGTATTGACTTCAATGAGGTGTTTTCTCATGTTATTAAGATGACTGCCCTATGCTCAATACTGGCTTTGGTTGCTCAGTTTGGATCTAAAACTTTATCAGATAGATGTAAAGACTACTTTTCTACATAGGGACTTGCATAATGAGATTTATATGTAGTAAACTAAAGGCTTTGAGGAAAAAGACAAGGAACACCTAGTGTACAAATTGAGAAAGAGCCTTTCCTTAAGTAGGCACTTAGGAAATGGTATCACAAGTTCAATGCTTTTATGCATTCACAAGGCTATATACATAGTGACATGGATGTATGTTTATACATAAAGAAGGCTCGCGATAGTAGCCATTTGATTTTGGTACTCTATATGGATGACATGTTAATAGTTGGAAGAGCTCATGATCAGCTAGATGCTTTTGAACAATCAGCTCAAGAAGAGCTTTGAGATGAAAGACATGAGATATGCCTCACATATTCTTGGGATGTGCATTATGCTTCATTGCTCTCATGGGCTCCTTTACTTGTCACAAAAGGAGTATATCCAAAAGTTCCTTGAGTGGTTTCATATGCAAGATATTAAGCCTATTGGTTGTTCTTTGCCTTCTAATGTGTGAAGGCGAGTTATGTTGATTGTCCATAGTTTGATGAGTAGAAGGCCAAGATAGCCAAGATCCCTTATGCATATATAGTGGACAATTTGATATATACCATGATAGCTACTCGTACTCGCATAGCATTTGTAGTGGAAATTGTGGCTTGCTATATGGCTACACTTGGTAGACGACATTGGAATGCTATAAAGGGTATCATGAGGCACGTAAGGAAATTGCAGATATGTGGATATGCTATGGTGGCCAATATATAGGAGTGGTGGGGTACACTATCTTTGATTATGCATGACACGTAGATAGCAGGAAGTTCATCTTTGGCTATGTGTTTATCTTTACTAGGGATGCTATTTCTTGGATGTCTAGGGTGCAGAAATGCATGGCCCTATCTACTACAGAGGCAAAGTATATTGCATCCATCCCACTGAGGCTTAAAAAAGGAGGTCCTCTAGTTAGTAGGCTATTTGGTGGGGTAGACCTTGGTATGATTGATGTGGCCCTTACATTGCATTCAGATTCTATAAGTGCTATTCGATTGGTCAAGTTGTTGAGGATAGGTCTTTGACGACAAAATTCTATAGATCTGCTCACTAAAAGTCTCTCAGTAGAGTGTTTTGCATTTCTTAGAAGTTGATGGGCATTGGATGACTTGACCCCTATTTCTCATATTGTTGTCTAACTTGAGAGCATTTTGAATTTTTTGTTTTTTATTTTGGTCCATGACCATCAGAACCAACTCCTTCCATTTAAGGGTATCTGTTTTCCTTAAAGTAATCAAGGTAGAATATAACGCACTAAATTGAGGCAATAACTACAAAAGAAGAGTTATTGCCATGTCCTTCGAGGTTATTACCTTTATTGCATTCTAGATTGTATCTACAATTCGCTAAAGCTTATTGACACGATCCCACATGGCAGCAAACTTGGATGGGTTAAAAGTCCACATTTATACCTCTAGGGACACACATTTCATAATGGTCATCTGATTGTACAACTAGCCTAATTTTAATTATATCTTCCAAGCAACTATCAAATGCTCGATGTGCAAGCTATAACAACTAAAGTACAAGAAAGAAAGAGGAAGGAGTAGATGCATGCATTCAATTCATCCCAATTTACATGTACCTTCATAAACTTGGCTTTTCCATTAGAAAAAATCTTGGAGGCATGATGAGTTGTAGGATAGTCTATAGCCTTGATCATGAGCTCTGCCAAATCATAAAACTCCAAGATGACAAGCATCATTACCTAGCATATGTGGCAATTCTCCCCATCAAGCTCTTAATTGGAAGAAAGATCCACTAATAGGGGGACCTTATGGTCCATAATAGCCAGAAACTCTATGTTGATCTTGGAAGTTCACAACCTTTTATTTTTCCATGTGAACCTCCTCTTAGAATCATGCAAGGTATACATAGCTTTTGGGTGCATAGTTTAAACCAACATCTATAAATTTTTGCACATTTCTACCAAATAAGAGTGATCTACTTTTTTCTTAGGAAATTCCTTTCTACAAGTAATCATCTTTCAAAATATTTATCTACAATAATTTTTAGCATTAGATTTGGATGGATTGGGAGGTGAGCCACATGATATTTAAAAAAAATTGGAGTGATGCATAAGAGTCTCCTCACATTTGAGGAAATGGTGCCAAGCATACAAGAAAGTCAACATGAGGACAATGAGATATGAAGATACCCTCTAAAAAAAATTCAAAGTTGTGAGTCACTTGGAGCCAAGATCTTTGAAAATGAAAGGAGGAGGTGAGACCAAGCTTAGACATACATGCCTTTGAGTATTTTAAGAAATAATCCAATAACTCTCCTATGTGGTACATATATCTAATTTTATTTTCTCTCTCTCATATTTTTCTCATTTCATGCATCTCACTTTCCCTAGCCTATTAGCTATAATATTCTCCCTTTTAATATTTGGAACTTTATAAATGATGCATGCAGGAAAAAAGATTTGACAACTAAAAGAAGAAAATATAATAATATATTGGTGCACGAAAGGATTCATAACAAAGGCCATATCTACAATGGTGGAGATTTGAGGCTCTTCTTAATTATTATTCAAAACCTTTTTCTCCATGAATCTCTCTTCAAAGCAAGCTTCATCTCCTTTTGACAAATGGAACATATTGTAAGAAGTATATATACCTTTTTACATTCTCTCTACTCAAAATCTTATTTAACTATCAATTCCATATTGTAAAGCATTACATTATATTAGTAATGCATATACACAACTCTCCCTCATATTTTTCAACCTTTATAGTTTACCTTCCCTTTTCTTATTATTTTGGAAAGCTTGATTATGAAGACTTATGCATATAAGACAAAGCAATGTATTATGAAAAGAGACTTCATGCATGTCCTTAGATTACCTAGTGTATCATCCAATTTGAGACTCTAATCAATCAAGATAATACTTGATTAATTAAGATTAGCAGATAGTATAATTTAGCCAAGTGCCTATAAAAGGAGACCCCTTTGAGCTTTCAAGGGGGGACACACATACTCTACCCCACCACCATTCTTACTACCTCTATTCCCTTCCTCTCCTTCACTACTCCCCCATCCCTCTCCACTCCACCACCCTTCTTTCCCACTTTATTATATATACCATCTCTCTCTCCCTCATCCTCATCCATCTTCCTCATATCCTCACTCTCCTTATCCTCCACTTCATCATATCCTCACTCTCTCTTACACTTGCCCTCATCCTCCCTCATTCTCCATCCCTCCATTATCTCCTTTCTCCCCATTCCACTACCTTAAACCCCTTCGTACCATCATCCTCTCCACCCCTTCGCACCATCATCCTCTCCACCCCTTTTTTCTCTTTACCTTCATATATCATCACTCCATTATTTCTCCAATTATGTGTGCACGTTCCCCCTACTATTTTGGGTTGGGATGCATTAGTTATAACCCTAAATATTTGCATTTTTAATCATTTACTTCATATTGTACACACACGTTCTCCTCTCTTTCTCTTTTACATCATCATCTCTTTACTCATGTATGTAAAAAGTGCCATAGTCCACTTCCGATTTGGCTAGGTGGTGCCCTTCTGCATCCCTTAATGTGAGGGTGTTGATCCCATTTATGTAGAGGCCACAAGGGATCATTCTCTGATGGTATAAGGAAACAATCATTTAGAGAGAACATGCCATTTGTGCCTTCTCCTTTTCAATCAGTTCATATTATCTTTAGTTGAAAAATTTATTTTCAACAATGTATAGCTCTCATGTTCGGGCCACAAATACTAGTTGAGTTTAATATTTTGGTTGAGCCATTTATCATTTTCATTATCAACTATTAACAATCATTTTATGTTATGATCTTCAACTTGCAATAGACAATTTTTTAGAAAAATATAAAAATTATTTAACATCTTCATCCTTTCCTACTTTGAACAACAATCATTTTGTAATCATGTCACTCCCAAGTTTCTTTGATCGCCCAAGGGAGAGTACTACTGGTTTCATGAATAGCTTGGAAATGGCTTTCCTTGTCTTAGTAAGGGATGATGAGGCTACAAAGTTTCATGGCCTACCATTAGTTCTTTAAAAATAAGCAAGGGCTTGGTATCGTGGCCTAGGTGATGAAACTAAAGCTATATGGGAGGCCCTCAAGAATGCATTTTTTCTTCAATATGGTGGAGATGATACTCCTAAAGATTTGTGGAGATAGCTCTTAAAACTATGCCAACATTCTCTCAAAGATTATGCTAATTATGAATCTAAGTTTGTGAGCATCTGGGAAAGATGGTCTGCTACCCTACCCAATGGAGAGAGAGCTCCTTATTTTCTTAAGAAAGAAAGATTTGTGGTAGGTATTTTTCCTCTTCTCTAAGAGAAGGTCAAAAGAAAATTTCTTGGTACGTTTGAAGAGGCAATGGAAGTGACAAGAGCTAATGATTAAAAATTGAGATTCCAAGCTCAAGTGTTAAAGGTGGAGTACTTGCAATCACAACCCATACCTTCCCAACCTGTGGTTGTTCAACCACCACCACCACCTAGTATTCCCATGAATTCTTGCATGGGGGATCATAACCAAGAACTATTGGAAAGGATAACTAGTCAACTAGATAATTTTCCAATCAATTTAATGCAGGGTGTTAGGGTTCCACAACAACAGCCTTTGGTAGTAAATGGCGTCCCCCAAGGAGACCAGCAAAGAGAATATTTTTGCTACAATTTTTATGAAGAGGGGCATGGTATGTATTTTTATCCTTATCCAAGAAGAATCGTAGGAGATGCCCCTGACCTAGACCATGCCAACAAGAAGTTACACCTCTTAAAGAGAGGCCTTCCGCTCCTGCTCCATCCCTTTTACAAACCCCAATATAACCAAAAATTATGAGACCTCTAGTGGCATCACAACCATTAGCTATGATTCCCTCCTCATCAAAAGATGGTATTGTGAACATGATTTTTTTGGAGAAAATAGAACAAGGGAGAGGGATAATAGTAGAGGTGGATACCATGCCAATCAAGAAAGCTCAGGTTAATAAATCTCAGAATCTGCATCATGGCAAGATCAGGACTAGAGATGGGGAAGACACTTTAAAAGAGAGAAAAAAGAGGTCAAATCACCCTTGATGAAAGACAGGGATCAAAGATTACCCATTGGTAGAGAAAGCTGAGCCTTACAGTCTAATCAGGGATGTGAGTTCACAAGGCCCGAGACTCACATAGCCACAACTATTGCTTCTATCACCACAAGTGCAATGACAATGGGCCCGCATGGTGAGTATAAGAAGAGTAGTGAAGAAGGTGGGCTTCATTAAAGCCCAAGGCATTGAGGATGTGCTACTAATAGTAGAGGCTTATATCAAAGGACAAAGAGTATCCAAGGTATATGTTGATGGAGGTGCACAAATGTCTATAATGAGTAATAAGCTAATGCATTGTTTGGGTCTAGAGGTAAGTGGATCCTCTACTTTTAAAGCAAAAATGGAAAATAATGTCTTAGTTAACTATGTTGGTATTAGAAAAGGCGTGAAGACTACAATATGTGGTATTCAAGTGGAAGTGGATATATATGTGTTGCCATCCAAAGGGGAGGGCTATCCAATTATACTAGGAAGATCTTGGTTCATTGTTATGAAAGCAAGGCAAGATTGGGAGTTTGATACACTTGTGTGTGACCACAAGGAAGGTGGTTGGAAGAGAAGGACAAGCCTTTGTGTACAACCTTAGGGAAGGGAGACAAGAGAGTACAGAGTTGGAGACTTTTGAAGATGAGTGGAGCTCAAAGAAATGCTCCTCATCCAATGAAGATACGTTTGAAGAAGACGATAGTAGTTCATTAGAAGTTATGGGAGTTGTCTTAAAGGAACAATCTACGCTGATGGAGGCGAGTCAAGTAGTTGGGTGGGACCAAGTGAAGAGGAGCCAGAAAAGATGTTGGCCAAAGATCTTAGTACAAAGGAGAAGAGTGATTACATGGTAATGTTGAGAAAGAATGCCACTTTGTTTATCTCTAATTATGATCACATTAAAGGAGTGACTGTTGTGGAGCACCACATCAACTTAAAGCCAAACAATAGACCAGTAATACAAAAGTTGTGGCATTTAGGATTCGTACAAGAAAATGCTCTCCTAGTGGAAGTAAAAAGGCTCTTAAAGGTAGGTTTAAGAAAAATGGAAAGTGAAGTGTTTGTGTAGACTACAAACCACTTAATATTGCGATGAAGAGGGATAATTTTCCTCTTCCATTTCAAGATGAGATTCTCAAACAACGAGGTAGCTGGTCATGAAAGATACAAAGTTTGTGATGGATGCTCAGGCTATTTTAAAATTCAAATTGCTAAAGAAGATAAAAGAAAGACAACTTTCATTACTCCTTAGGGGTGTTTTGCATATAATAGGGTCATGCCCTTTGGCCTAACCAATGCTCGTAGTACCTTTAAAGATTTCATGAACTTTGTCTTCTAGCCTTTCTTTAACAAGTCAGTCACGGTGTTTATTGATTTATTGATGACTTTGTATATACAGTTCTCATGATCTCCACTCGGCTAGAGTGGATAAAAATCTAAGTAGATTAGCATAAATGGGTGGGTAACTAAACATAGATAAATGTCACATTTTTGGGGAAAGAAAGGTGATCTTGCTAGGGTATGTGGTATCAAAAAATGGAATTGAAGTTGACCGAGAGAAGGTTCATGCTCTCTTGACACTACAGGCTCCTACCTCAATTAAGGAGCTAACTTCTTTCATCCAAAAGGTGAAGTATCTAAGTTGATTTATTCATATATTATTAGCACAATTGGTCTTGCCCTTGTAGAGACTCGCTAATGTAGAAATACTTGCTTGGAATGAAGAGAGTGAACAACAATTTCAAAAAATAAAAGAGATCCTACCATCTTTGCCCATTATCCTACCATCATGTTGGGACCAAGATTTTTATGTGAATCTTAGTGTGGGATTAGAGTCTCTAGGTGTAGTTGTTAACCCTAGTGCAAGACATAGAAAAAGGAAGCAAAAAAAAAATCAAGAAAATTAAAAAAAAAAAGGCTCGACGAAAGGAAAAAGAGGAGAAAAGACCAAAAGCACAATGCCAATCTTAAAAGTTTAAGGAAAATGCAAAAGGGGAAAGGTGCATTTTAAAATGCAAAAGCACCCCAAAATTTGTGTAAAAGAGTGTTAGGCTCCCTCCTATGCAATTTCTAACATGTAGATAGGCATAGGTGAAGGGACAATGTAAATAGAAATAGAAAAAGAGGACCTAGGCAAGATGGCCGATTGTGTAAAAAAAAGGGGATGGATGCCTAAAAGGGATTAGGGCATGTATAAAAGACAAAAAGTGAATAGAGAAGTCCATTCTTGGTGTATGGAAAAAAGCGTCTCTCCTCTTCTTCTTTTCTTCTTCTCTTCTTCTTGTTCTTGCTTGTGCTTGAGTAAGGGAGTGTGAGAGAGTGAGGGAGTGAGGGTGAGGAACCGTGGTGGAGAGGCTCTCCATCTTCTTCTCTCTTCTTCTTCTTCCCTTGTTCTTTTAATCTCTTGTCTCGCATGGCTATGGAGCATGGAGCTTGAAGGTGAAGGATTGAGGTTGCTTGAGCTCACATCTTGGATTGTGAAGCTATCGGAAGGTTTGAGAGAGAAGGGTACTTGATCAAGCATGGAGGTAAGCTAACTATATTCATAGGATAGAGGGTGTGCATGGCTATGTGAGAGGTAGCTATTAGCATTCGATTCAAAATACTTAAGCCATAAGTGGTCCATGGGTGTTGGGGTCGAATGAAAGCTCCCACATTTTGGTTCCATTGCCGAGACCAATGGATTTGAGCCTTAGGGTGCTTGCACACCTGAATCGAGCATTGGAGTAGGGTTTTCCTTGAACCGATGCTTGAGGTAGATAGGTAGAAAGAAAGGGCATTTGATCTTCATTACAAGTAAGTGTTTTGGATTCTAAAAGTTTAGATAGGTCGGTTTGATTAGCATTGGTATTCGCTTGTGATTTGTAGGCATTTAGGTAGAAAAAATAAGGGAAGAAAAAAGGAAAAAATAGTAGGATTTTGCTATAACAATAGGCTTAAATCAGGGTGAAAAAGAGAAAAACGGGGTTGGAATTTGGGAAGAAAGAGAAAGGGGCATCGAAGGAGTGTTGGAAAGGGGGTTTAAGACCTTGAGGAAGGGAGAGAGAGCTCATTTTCACTTGCAAGGTTTGAGAGAGAGATATATATATAATAGGTTATTGCAAGAGACCAAGGAGGTGGAGATCGCATTGATTCATAGGATTTGAGTGCATACGATGCTTATAGGTGAGCTATCTCAATTGTTTATATGTCATAGATTCTGTCTAGAGTTTGTAGGACCATGGGGTTGAGAATCAAGACCAAACGAATCAGTTTAGTGCCGTGCTATGAATCGCACGATTCGATCCAATCAGAAACATCCGATTTTCAAAATCAAAATCAGACTAGGCCATCTATTCGATTGGACATCCACACCAAAATTGAAAATCAAAAACCAGACACCAAAATAAAAAATTGACGGTTAGAATCGGATTGGATGCTCCAAAATTGAAAATCAAAAATCTAAAATCGAATGCTCGATTCTGAAAATCAGATAGAAACTGTCAAAATCTAATAGATGAACAAAACACAAATTTTGACATGCTCTAACAACCTAACCAAACCTGAATAGGGGCCTAACCTTAGCCGTAGGACACCCTAGTGCGCTCTCAAGCAAGTAGATAGGACAAAGAATGGATTCTCCCAAAGACTTGGCACCTAGTAGACCAAGAGTGATTGCAACTGCTAACCATGCCTAATGGAGACCTTGAGCAAACCAAGAGAGTGGACACAATCCGTGCCTTAGAGCCACATTGGGCCGAAACCAAATGAAAGGGGGAGAGTGAGATTTTCATTGAATTTGTTGCATTTGCATATCACAATATTTAATCGCTTGAAATGCACATGAAAAGTTGAAAGCTTGATTTCACATGGTACACGGTCAAGAGCACTATTCATAAGGCAGTTGCTTTAATTAGAGGGTTGTTTGGAATAACAAGGAACTCATATAAGATAACATAAATTGAATGAACTCACCATCAGGAGAATACACCAGGCTTTTAGGAAGGATACTTGAGGAGCCAAACTGCTTGGAGAAAACAATACCATTAGGGACTTGATGTTGCCTAACCTGATTAACCTGATCGACACCTTAATGGCTCAGGAAATGACTATAACATGTTTGGCCCTAGCACCAATCACAAAAATGACGATCTTGACTTGGGAGATTTCCTAGTCAATATCTAGCAAATGATCAATCGATATGATTTGCAAACTAAGATGGAGCATCAAGTTAGGCCAACTGAGGACATCATAGATGACATTGAGGAAGAGCAAAAATTGGCAAGGAAAGCGTTGCAAAGCAAAGCCGCTTACAATCAGGAACAATGAGCTCAAAGGCTAAGACAAGAAATAGAAATGCACGAGGTCTAGCGCGTCTTAGCGCTTGCTAACTGAAATAGGACATGACCCAATGTGGAGAGCAAGAGAGCATTAGAAGCTAATCTTACATTGAGTGAGCTTCTCATGAAGAGACTCTTAGATAACATGGCTACAGAGTAGTGTTGAGAGTGGAAAAAGACCGAATTTTTGAATAATTTTTGTTGTTTTTGAGGACTGAATGATTGATTTTTGATGGATTTAGAGTGATGTATGGTTGTTAATGAAAGTATTTGAGAGTGTTTTGGATGATAATGATTATGTTTTGGAAGTTCATGATGATTCTCAGTGGAGATATGAAGCTCTATGATGTTCTATTGAGGTTCTGATTGGTTATGTATACCTTCTGTATAGCTTCTGTTTTGTTCTGGTTTTCTTCTTATGAAGCATGGATTGATGATTGATGAATATTGAGATCTTTTGGAAGCTTATTGAATAGTTTTTGATAGTATGGAATGGTTTGAGTATGAGTTATGAGGTTTTGATGACCTCCTGTAACCCTATGTAGACCTTCTGTAGAGCCTCTGTCTCTGTACTGTAACTGTACTGTAGCTGCTTTAGTACTATAATGTAACTGTTTTGTAGACCTTCTGTAAGTGTTCTATAGAAAGTATGTATGACTTTGGGAAAGTTTTCTAACCCTTTGAAAGAATGAGTCTAAGTTCAAAAGAGCTAAAACAAGTGGAAGAAGCAGCTACTGAAGACTGAAGAGAAGACTAAGTGACAGTGACAGTAGTGAGCTATGAAAACACATTGTAGTGGCTCTGGTGACTCTTCATATCAGACATACCTCTTGGGAGGTGCATCCACGACCTAAGAAGGATTATTGAGAGTTATTATGAGAGCATTGTAGTGAGGATATGATGTACTATTGAGAGAGAGAGAGAGAGAGAGAGAGAGAGAGAGAGAGAGAGAGAGAGAGAGAGAGAGAGAGAGAGAGAGAGAGAGAGAGAGAGAGAGAGAGAGCCAGAGATAGTCAATTCTATCAAAACAGTGTAACTGTATATGAGAGATTGAGAGAGAGAGCTATGAAGACATTGAAGATGAATATTATGTGATTTATTTCCATTAAAATATGGTGTATTATTTTGTGTTCATTGTTCTATTGAAGTATTCTATGAAGATGTTCAAGAATATGGTTGATTCTATCAAATCCGTGGGAGATATCTACTATGATGCTGCATGAAGAATTGTTGTTTTCTTTGTTTTGGTTATCAAAAGAATGAAATAAAATCTTGTTGATGTTAAAAGATAGATTTTCTTGCAAGAGAATTCCATTTTCCTTGGTGTTCCTCTTGGAGCTCCATGTTTTTGGTGCGCAGCTGGGGAAACTTGCCATCAACAAGCATCAGGAGAGGCTGAAAATGAAGGAAATGGCATTGCCAAGAAGAGGAGAATTCAATGGATGTTTGCAAAGTTCCTTCTTCCACTGAAGATTTGGAGATTCTCATTATCAAAGCCACTTTCCACAAGAATTTCATCCCACAATGGTGGAAACATATCACCATCATGATGCATGCTCCATGTGGTGGACTGTTTCCTCTTCTTGTTGAAGCAGCAGAAACTTGCATCTTGGTGGCATACTATTTGGGAACAAACTGAAGAGTAGAAACAGAGAGAATGACCACCCATGGAAGATTTGACATTCATTGAGAAGTTTCCAGATATAATCAAGTGGGAGATCGTGAAGAAGCTTCAGGAGTCGTGGTCTGTGGAGGTTCATGAAAACAAGAAGAAAAAGAGTTGGAATTTGTTCGTGGATGCTCAACAGCAAGATACGTGGGATGCTTGGTGCACTGATAATCTTCTGTTTGTCTAATTAGCAACCCACTAGAAGTTGGAAGTTAGAGTGTTTTTCACAACATACACTATTGAAACCCTCAAAAGTTGGCATTATTATAATGGCACAACAACGATCCTAAGAAGAATGAGTTTTGATACTTTCAGAATGGAATATCTTCCCCTCTATAGTGGTTTGAAAGCTGAATTCAGAGATGTTGAAAAGAAGGAAGTAGAGGAGATGTTAGCCAGAGAATCCTCCAGAGAGTGAAGCCCCCTCTGATACTATCCTGTTGAGTACAGACCAACTGGTTGGAGCCAACCCCCTAATGAATGATGCAATAAAGAGGCAAGCGTTAGAACGAGTCCAGAGGTACATGAGAAGAGAGAAGGCAAAAATCAAAGCTGAGAACGAGCTTGCAGCAGAAGTCTCCTTTGACGCCCTAAAAGCACTCTTTACAGAAGTCCCCATGGAAGCTCAAGGTCCCCTTCCTAGTCAGATTCATCTTGGAAATATTGATCACAGGCCAGCAAATGTAGTCCCATTGCCAGTTTTTAAGGGAGAGTACAATGAAGACCCTGATCTTCATGTAGCAGAATTTATGGTAGCATGTGTGGCTAACAATGCCAGAATCCCTAAGCATTGGTTAGCAATATTCCTCGCCACTTTCAAGGGCGCGGCATTTCAATGGTATGAGAGACAAGCAGGAGGAACTTTTGGCACATGGGTCGACTTGAAGTTGGCCTTTCTCACTAAATTTAGGCGTGAAGGTTTTGAAGAGCGGATGTGAGAGGAGTTCATGAACCTAAGTCAGTCCTCTGGAGAAAGAATAGCAGCTTATGTCTTGTGAATGGAATCCATCCTGAAGAGATGGATTACCCATCATTTGGATGAAGGAATCCAAAAAGGAGTGTTCCTTAGAGGCCTACAACTAGAAGTTCGTAAGTTTGTGGAATTGAGAAGACTAGTCAATCTGCAAGCTGCAGTGGAAGGTGCAAGATTGTATGACGAAGTTGAAGCAAGGCTGTCAATGACTCCAAGAAGAGGAGTCTTACCTCCTCCCATGCCTGGAATGGTATACCCACCACATGCAGTTCCAGAAACAGTTCCCTACCCCTATCCCCAGATGAAAACAGTGCCGCAGTATAATGCACCTAATCCAGTGTGGTCACCCTAGATGAAGTGCCTCAAATGATGGTTCAACCATAGCAATAGTGGCCTCAAACAGTTCCTCCAATAGTGACTCAACAACAGTGGAATCCTACCAACTGGAATCAACGACCCCAAGTTTCAGCAGGAGCTCTGAATCAGAGCTAGAACAGAGGACCTTCTAGATCGACCCAACCAGTTTATGTAGTAATTACAGACGCTTCCCAAAATCCCACTACAAGCACTTCAGGAGGTGAAAATCTGAAGGACTACTTATCCAACTCAGTTGCAAGTATCAAGAAAGAGCTTCTAGATGTGATTACAGAGCAGCTACAGATGCTAAAGGTGAATACCGCCAATATATCCACTCCTGCAGGAGCTGGAAGAGATGTGATGCACTCTAATACATGGTGCAGAAAGTGTCATCAAGTGGGACATTTAGCCACTGAATGTACCCGAAAACCAACCATTCCTGGAGCCTTCTGTTCCTACTGTTTGCGGAAGAACCATACAGAGGATATCTGCTCTCTGAAAGAGATGCATGAACGAAGACAGAAGGATGAAAATGCAAGATTCAATTTGATGGAATCCAAAATTACAACATAGGATATTGGACCAAAGCATAGGGAATTTGGTTCTAATTTTGGTCCAAGGAGGTTTCCCTCTCAAAGTTATAGAGGACGACAGTCTGGCGGTGGTCAGAGATCAGAGGTGGAATGTTATAGGTGTGGAGAAAATGGACATATCTCCCCGAATTGTCCAAACCCTAGACGATCTATGGACTACAAGCCCTTATGCAATCGATGCAAAGGTGAAGGCCACACTGCAAAGGACTCTGTCCAAGCCCAACCCCTGTAAAGGCCAATGGCACTGATAGCCAACAGAAGGTACAAGAGCCTGCCTCCAATTTGGTAGAGTTGGAAGTTATTGCTGTTACGCACACCAAGAAGAAGGAACTAGTGGTTTAGAATGAAAATAACTCTCCTTCCAAGACTATGAAGTTCCACTTGCCAACAGAGGGATAGAGTAGTATAGAATAGAACTGTACAGTACAGAGCACTGTAGTACTACAGAGAGTTACCGAGACAATCCCAGAGATAAGACTAGAGGCCCAGAAGATGGATGATATAGAAGCATTTTCAGAAATAGAGGAAGTGCCGATGCTGCAATTATTAGAAGAAAAAGGAAAAATGAAAATGGGTGTAGTCCCATTCCCTAGCCGGATAGAGAAGCCTGTGGATCCTATCAAAGATTATGACTTGGTCAAAGACCTAGACACTTTTAAACCAAACTTAACATTCTGAAAGTTGCTGATGCTATCTCCCAACCGTAGAAAGAAATTCAAAAGCATCTTGACAAGAAGACGTGGACTAAGGATCGCTCCTTCAACAGCGACCAATAAGGCCCCAGAGCCTGTATAAGATGTAGATGTGACTAATGCCTTCCTAGATCCTAGAACCCCAGAGATTAGTGTATGGATAGAAGGATGCTTTATTTCAGATGCATTGATTGATGGAGGCTCATTAGTAAACATAATGACAGATGTGACAATGAAGGACTTAGGGTTGCAAGGAATTCAACCTACACAGTGGCTTATCAGATTGGCGGAACAAAGCAGAATTAAGCCATTGGGCATCCTCCCATATGTAAAAAAAACCCTTGCAGGAAGAGACTATTGGCTGACATACTTGGTGGTCAAACGAAATTCTTATGGGACCTCATACCCTCTGCTATTGGGAAGACCTTGGCTTTTTGAAGCAAGAGCCAGGACGGACTGGTTCAAAGGAACCCTAACCCTAGGCAGAGGACCCAAAAAGCGGTGTTAAGGCTGTATGGATCGCAAAAAGGCAATGGATCCACATCCATCGAAGTCATAACTAACTCCTCCAACGAGGTAATAGATGGTACATCAGGAGATGAAGAGGCTATTAAGCAGATCTTTCCTAAGAAAACAGAGGCACAATCCCTAATAGTGGGCACTGTAAGACAACTGCCAAGGGAAGTAAAATCCTTGTCTATGAGAGAATACCTCTTGCCTCAACTAGAATTAACTTCTAAAATCACCTCTGAAAAATGAAATAGAAGCTTGGATATACTGCTCTCCCTGTTACATGATAGTTGCAGAGACAGAGCACAGACAGTACAGTTACAGAGCAAAGACAATACAGAGGTAGAGCAAATACAGAGCGGATACAAAATAGAGACAGAGTGGATACAGAGACAGTCATCACAGAGACAGTAACAGAGCCAGAGCCAGAGCTAGAGCCAGAGGCAGAGGCAGAAGTAGAGTCAAAAGCTGTGATAGAAGCAGAAGTAGATGCAGAGGCAGAAGATCTGTTCTTCTCTTACAGAGCCTCTACAGACGCAGAGATAGAGCTTCCAGAGGAAGAGGATGAAAATGATGAGGAAGAAAATGAAGCAGGTTATGAAAGTGCAGATGAAGAATTCCCTCTAATAGAGGATGATCTTGTTGATGTCCCTACAGAGACCTCAGAGGCCGAAGATCTCAGGGTGTTGGATGGAATGACCATGGTTCCATTTGGGTTGATCAATGGACCACAAAGTATGCAGAATCTGTATAGGCAGTGGATTGGAAGCATAAAAATTAAGTTTACCAGTGGCTCCTATCACCCTAACTATTCAGTCTAGAGAAAAGATGATGATGATGCCCCCTGCCAACAGAAGCCAAAGCCCTCAGAGCCACAGCCTCTAGAAGATCTGTGCTATGTGACATTCCTGATGCATCCTCTGAAGATGAATCCCTAAGTCCAGAAGAAATCACCATGCACACAGAAGCAAACAAAGCTCTGATACCCTTCCAGCAACCTAAACAGATGAATGAGTCATCTGTACAGAAGAAGGACACCGGTTCTAGTGGAACATCAGACGAGGATACTACTCTCTTGAAAGAGTCAAACCTCTATCCAGAAGCAATCCGTGGGACATTTATTTGTGAAGTGGAAGGTGAAAGACAAGTAACGTTCTTGGATGCTGATGGTACTGAACCTCACCTAAAAGTGGGTCTCAATCTTCCGGAAGAAGAATTAGTGGTCCTTCGAGACCTACTCAAAGAGAACTTAGATGTGTTTTCTTGGTCGTATAAAGACCTAAAGGGGATTGATCCCATAGTATGTCAACATCACATTGACCTAGAGCTTGATGCCAAACCTGTAAGGCAAAGACAAAGGTGTATGAATCCTAATTATTCTGCTCTGGTGAAGGCCGAATTATTGAAACTTCTTGAAGCAGAGTTCATTTATCCCGTGACTAATAGTGAATGGGTTTCGCCCATTGTGGTAGTACCCAAGAAGAATGGGAAACTTCGAATATGTGTCGACTTTCGAAAGCTCAATTCAAAGACGAAGAAGGATCATTTCCCTATCCCTTTTACAGATGAATTGTTGGACACAGTGGCAGGCCATGAGCTGTATTCCCTCTTGGATGGATTCAGCGGATATAACCAAGTCCAAATCATATAAGAGGACCAATCCAAAACAACCTTCACCACAGAATGGGGGACCTATGTCTATAGAGTGATGCCATTTGGGATTTGTAATGCTCCTGCCACCTTCCAACGAGTAATGATGGCTGCCTTTCAGAATCATCTGCATGATTTCATTGAGGTGTATCTCGATGACTTTTGTGTCTATAGCTTGATCCGTGAGCACTAGGGACACCTAGAGCAATGTTTTGACAGATGCCGAGAGTATGGGATTTCTCTCAATCCCGACAAATGTGTCTTTGGCATCTCATCAGGAGTTCTCCTGGGCCATATTGTCTCTGCATAAGGGATTGCAATAGACCCTGCAAAGATTGAGAAGATTGTTGTCTTAATAGCACCAACAACCCTCAAGCAATTGAGAGGATTTCTTGGACATGTGGGCTACTACAGAAGATTTATTGCACATTTTGCAACCAAGGCAGCCCCTTTGCACAAGCTCCTAAGGAAAGATGAGGATTTCCTTTGGACTAATATGTGAAGATGCCTTTGATACCCTAAAACAATGCCTTATCCAAGCATCTATCTTACAACCTCCTGACTGGACGAAGGAGTTCCATGTGCACACAGATGCATGAGTTGAAGGGCTAGGTGCTGTCCTATGTCAAAAGGGCCCCTCTAAATTAGATCAACCAATATATTATGCAAGCTGAAAGGTCAGTGATAGGGAATGGAACTACACAGTGACAGAGCTTGAGTGCTTGGCAATGGTGTTTGCACTGGAGAAGTTTCGACACTATCTACTGTCAACACATTTCAAGTTCTACGTGGATCATGAAGCCCTGTCCTTCCTGATGAACAAAGCAGATGTTAAAGGACGACTGATGAGATGGTTACTACTATTCCAAGAGTTCGAGTCACTAAGCCTGGCTGTTCCCATGTCCTAGCCGATCATCTATCACGGATCCCTCAAACAGAAGCAGAGGAACAGGATGATCCAGACCTTCCTGATGCTTCCTCGTTTCTAGTTGAAATAGTTACTCCCTGGTATGTAGACATAGCCAATCTCCTAGCAACTCAATAGTATCCTCCTGGTAGCTCAAGTCATGAGAAGAAGAAGCTTCTGTTAGAATCAGCCCCTTACACCTTGCTAGGCGGTGCACTGTACAAGAAAGGCAAAGATGAAGTGCTACGAAGATGTGTTGCAGGGGATGAAATATAGTATTGAAATCATGCCATGACGAACCATGTGGCGGACACTCGCAGGAGAAGCGACAGCCAGGAAGGCTGTATTAGCAGGATACTGGTGGTGGCCGACCCTCCACAAGGATGCATATGATTACTGTAAGAGATGTGATGCTTGTCAGTGAATGGGGAAACCCACCAAAACAAGTGCCATGCCACTGCAACCCATTCTTCCCCTAAAGCCGTTCAAGAAGTGGGGGATTGATTTCTTGGGTCCCATTGATCCACCCACCAAATGGATGCAGAACAGATACATCCTAGTATGCACGGATTATGTCACAAAGTGGTGTGAAGCTAAAGCCCTGAAGCGGGACGATGGTAACAGCGTAGCCTTGTTCATGTACGAGAATATTATCACCCATTTTGGCAGTTCCCTCGAGTTGGAAAGTGACCGAGGTACTCATTTCCTTAACAAAATCATGGAGGAGTTGACAAAGTTGTATAAGATCCGCCATCGTAAGTCCACTCCCTATTACCCCAGAGCCAATGGCCAAGTTGAAGTCACCAATCGCATCCTTTGCTCAATTCTAACAAGAATGATTGCTGCACATCGTCGTGACTGGGACAATTGACTTATAGAGGCCCTCTAGGCATATAGAACCTCTCATAAGGCAGCTACATGACAGACCCCTTTTCAGTTAGTGTATGGTACAGAAGCCCTCTTCCCTGTTGAGCTGGAATTGTCCTCTTTGCGAGTGGCAGTTAAAGAACACTTGGGAGATGATGAGTCACTTCAACGCCGTCTCCTGCACTTGGAATGCTTGGATGAGATTCAGTGGATGGCCTTACAGTGCATGGAAACCACTCAAGCGCGATGCAAGGCGTATCATGATAGTTTCATCAAGCACAAGGAGTTCAAAGAAGGTGATTTTGTTCTAGCCTATGATTCGAGATTTGGCAAGTTTCCTAGAAAGCTTCAACAATAGTGGATGGGCCCGTACAAGGTACTTGTTGTCAATCCTAACGGCTCTGTTCAGGTACTAACCGTTGATGCCTCTGATGATCCTTTCGTCATCAATGGCTATCGCCTGAAGATGTACTTCCCTGCTTGGGGATCTTGACAATCACAGTCGACCTACCCTTTCCCTTTTGGGCGTCGCACTGTCCTTCTTGTCGTGCTTTTGATAGCCCTTATGATTCTCCTCATAAGGCGGTCTCGTTCTGCTATCCCCTCGCAGAAACATCTCAACCCGACCTTGTTCTCTTCTCGTCTGATCCAACAACGGTGGCGAGGTTGGTGCTGACACATGGTATTTCTACCATTCTCTTTCTTAATGAAAAAAACAAAAGAAAAAAAAGAAAAAAAGAAAAAAAAGGAAAAAGAAAAGAAAAGAAAAAAGAAAAAACAAAAACAAACAAACTGTTATGGGAGAAAAGGAAGAAATTCCCTGTCATAATAGGCCTCGTTCCAAGAAAAGGTGGAAACACCCTTGGACGAGAGACTGACTGTGGAAAATGTGGTAACACCCCGCAGTTCAAGATAGCTGACTCACTAGCAGAACCTTTCCAGCAAGTAATTTGAAGCCACCTCCCTTGGTGCGTTGTCTCTGCAATATCAGTCCGTTTGTCCTTCTAACATTTCACCCTATCCTCAGGGTTGTTCTTAGACTGTTTTCCTTTATCCTTTGTTTTGTGACTTTTTCATACGAATGCACCCTACTTTCATCGGAATCCCAATCCAACCTTACAACCCTGTTCGTCCCTTTGAACTGCCTATTTTTCCTTTTTACCAACCCCTGTTCCGACAGACAATTCTCAAGTTATTAATTTTTTAAGCAATTCCCGTAAATTGGACAGTTTTCCATGAGAATGCGTCTTTATTACTTCAGAACCCTGATCTAATGTACTAGCCCTGTCTTACCCATTCCCCCTAACATTTTTCCTTTTTCCTTCATGTCATTTTGATGCAAGGTTCATCCGTTATTAATTTTTGCGGGTTTTTGGGCCCTTTTCGTGCTTATTTTTTACATTTTTCCACGTGAACCTGCCCTATTTTCACCAGAAATCCAGTTTGATTTGACAGCCATGTCCTGCCAGCCTTTCCCCCACTTTTTCCTTTTTCCATTTCCCTCTTCCGACTGTCCAATTTTTAGTTATTAAATTTTCAGAGTGTTTTTGGGTGTATTTTTCGTATTTTTTCCATGTGAACCCCTCCTAATTTCCCCCATACTGAGTTTTGATGCGTCACTCTTGTGAATCCCTTCCCCTTAGACATTTTTTCTTTTTACTATCCTCTATTCTGGTGCACGGTCCTTCCCTATCTCAATCAAAACTGTGTTTTATTGTGATAGGGTTGTTGGAAACATTATTCTGCACATTTTCCTTGTTTCCGCACTTCGTTCCGATGTGCGGATTTCCCGATATTAATGCACATACGTATTTTTGGGATTATTTTTTGCATTTTTCCCATGTGAACACCCTGATTTTGCCCCGGACCCGGTGTTGCATGTTTCCATCCTTTTCCCCTCGTCTCCCGGTACATTTTTCCTTTTTATGGATTTTTGATCCGACGAACGGTTTGGATTTTATTAAATTTTCTTCCTTTTTCTCGTGTGACTGCGTTTCTCCATTTTTTATTTTATTTTTCCATTTTCCATTTAAAAAAATAACTTAATCCATAATCCTAATAATACTTAAATCCAAACAACTATATATATATATATATATATATATATATATATATAAAGCTAAAAAGAAAAAAGAAAGAACAACAAGAAAAAAAAACACACAAGAAAAGAAAAAAGAAAAAGAAAAAGAAAAAAAACCAAAAGAAGCAACAAAGAAAAAGAAAGAAAAAACGAGAGAAAAAGAAGAAAAACAAATAAAGAGAAAAAAAGAGAGAGAAAGAGAAGAAAAAAAGAAAGAAAAAAAGAAAAAGAAAAAAAAGAAAAAAGAAAAGAAAAGGGAAAAAAAAAACTTACTTGTGTCGTTGCGTCCGCGTCCCCTTCTTCCTCTTCCATTCCTCCCTCCTTCTCCCTCCCCTTCTTCTCCCCTCTTGCTTCTTCTTCTTCTTCTCCCTTTCTTCTTCCCCTTCCCCTTCTCTTCTTTCTTCTTCCTCTTCTCCTCCTCCTCCTTATTCTCTTCTCCCCCCTGCTACAGTTGCCGCCCGCCCTCAGTCGCTGCCCTACGTCGTCCGCCTCCTCCCTCGATGCCGTGTTGCCGCCTCGGCCCTCCGTCGCGGTGCCACCGCCGTCCACTCCAGCGCCCCGACGCCGTTTATCGCCCGCAGTCCGCCGAGTGCCGCCGGCACCTCCACCTCCTCCACTACCCCCACCTCCTCCTCCACCTCCACCTCCACCTCCTCCCCCTCCTCCTCCTCCTCCCCTACCCCTACCCCCACCTGCACCACTTCCTCCTCTTACCCCCACCTGCACCACCTCTCCTCCTCCTCCTCCTCCTCCTCCACCTCCACCACCACAGCCACTTTTGGTTAGTTTTTAACCTCACCTTAGTTAGTAATTAACTTAACACTAGTTAATAATCAACCTAACCCTAGTTAGTTTAATCCCCCCAACTAACCCTAGTTAGTTTAATCCCCAACTAACCCTAGTTAGTTTAACTACCCCCAACTAACCCTAGTTAGCTTAACTAACCCTGGTTAGTCCCCACCCTAGCCTAGTTAGCCTAGTTAAACCAGACCTCACCTGACTAACCAGACCTAACTAACCAAACTAACTAGACTTCACCTGACTAACCATACCTGATTAAACTGACCTAACCAAACTTAACTGACCTACCTAGACTAACCAGACCTAATTGACCTAACTTAACAAACTAACCTAATTTAACTCACTTCATTGACTTACTCAACTAAATTAACTTCATTGACTCTCCCAGACTAAGCTAACCTAATTCACTTACTCTACTCAGTTAGCCTCCGTTCCCACCTTTTCTCTTCCGTTCTTTTTTCGCTGAGTATGGATGTGCTAGCGGGCGTTCAGGTGCGAGGACGCGCTTCCGACTTGTCCGTGTGGTGGAGTATTGCAGACCCGCCGTTCACACGCAGTCATCCTTTGCTATTCACATGCAGCCCGGGCACCACCTTGTATTTTCCAACCCGCAAAATATATAAAAATACAAAAAAAACACATTAAAATTTTCAAAAAAATATTTAAAAATAAAAAAAATGCAATTTTTTTAAAAATACAAATATTACTGAAATTATTTGGAATATTTTTAAGGTGAAAATTTAAACAAATAAATTGTAGAAAAGTTAAAATCAGAAAATTCCTTTAAAATTACATGAAAAATGAGTGAAAATTGTTAAAAATTAGTAAAAATACATAAATAAATTCATAAAAATTCCAAAAAAATTCACAAACTCCTGCCTCTTTTGCCACTAAATTCTCAATAAAAAATATTTTCATAAAGGTAAAAATGTTATTTGAAGCCAAAAAACCCTAACTTTAATACTTCACTTCATAAAATTTCATTTTAAATCCTAAAAATCAGCTAAAAGTCATGGATGAATTAACATACATTGTGGACATTTGCTAAATGGCTGGAAATTCACTCTTACACTTCATAACATATCCATGTATTATATATCTTGATTTAATTATTAAAAAAACACACACACAACAAAAAAATAATAAAAATAACAAAACAATTAAACCAAACCAAACAATGTACACAAAACAAATACACCCAAAATACAAATGAAAAAAAAACCATAAACAAATAAAATACAAAATAAAAATAAAAATAAAATAAAAATCAACAAAAACACTAAGGTGCTTTATTTTTTTCAATAAGTGGTCTTTGTTTTTATTTGACTGGATTCATTGCTTTTGGGGGACTACTCCGTACACCTTCAGTTTATTGCATACACACTCCTACGAGATATTTATTTTGTGAGATTTATTTATTTTTATTATCCCTTAACCATAATTAATTGCTAAAATGAACTATATTCACCCACCTTTTCCATGCATATTCGCACTAAACACACAATTTAATAATAAAAATCAACTAGCCATTGACTTTGCACGTGCTACGTGCGCTTAAGAGGTACCTTAATTTTTAATAAAAATGAACCAGTCGTCACAAAAAAGCACGCGCTGATAAAAAAACACTCTACATCACCATTAATTTATAATTAATGAATTTGCATTTAGAGACCCAGTCTGGGAATCGTGGTCCGGGTTTTGATAAAGCATCGTTTCACCCTAATAAATTGTAATTAAAATTTTAAGAAGGAACCGCCGTTTTCTTATTAAGGTTTATAACCTAATAAAATGTCACCCATTGTTAATAATTTCTTAAAATGAACCCTTCATTAAAATAATTTCCCCTCACTGCACTTTTTTTCCCTTTTAATAAGCACGCTTCGTGGGATGGGCATGTAAAGTCTTTTTAGTTGACATTGATGGTCAAGGTTATGGTCAGGTCTTGCTTTACATTTTTATGGTATTATGGTTTGTCTACGTGTTACGATTATAGGTACAGTTTGTAGTTTTCTTTCTTTCTTGCTTGATACGGGGTTTTGGGTGCCTGTTTTTGCATCGCATGAAGTTTTCGGTCGCATATGTGTAGAGGTCATGCCGAATTTTTTCTAGGATGTGGATTGTTTGGGGTGGTAAATGGGTTAGCTACGTATATATGTATATCCTTCTTTTGATTGATTCCTTTTTGATAGCCCTTTGGTTGTTTTGCAGGCATTCTTTGTGATTGTCTGTGTTGTGGTGCGTATGTTTTCCATCTGAATGGTGCCTCACGCTCCTCCTCCTATCCAGTATGTGCCGTTGGTCAGTAGGGATTATTCTTCCCTACTGGCTTTTGAGCCTATAGCGAAAGTAGGACTTGCGACTTTTGTGGCTGCTTCATTCCCCTTGATTCCAAATGATCCATCTTTGTGTGATGAGTTCCTTGCCTCATACAGCAAGAAGTCCAGACTGATTCATGGTGCTTCCATGATATTGACACCCCGAGGATTAGGGAAGGCTTTGTCTCTTCCCTACAAAGGAGAGTCCTTTGTTACAGCTAGACAATTATTCTCCAATGATGAGATTTTCAAGTTGTTACAGAAGCAGACCAAGGAAATTTTGGATGTCAAGAAAGTGATAAACACTTCAGGAGTATCTTTTTCCACGATCACTGATCCTCTGTGGAAGTTGGTCTGCCAGTTTCTCCAAGACAGGTTTATGCCTACCAAAACACCATTCTATTACTTGTCCAAAGAGCTATTTATAGCTTCTAGGATGGTGTTAAAAGGAGTGGCGATTGATTGGAGTACTTATCTGCTTACAAAGATGGACCAACATTTTGTTAAAGTAACCAGGGGAAATGTCACAAATGTTACATATGGATCCTACCTGTATGCTTTCTTGACATACTCTGGCCTAAAGAAGAGTGTGCTACCACCTCCTCCATCTGATCCAGTATCTCCTCCACCACCTTCAGAAGAGCCAGGACGTATTGATATAGAGGATCTTGATTCCCCTCCTCCACTAGTCATTCAGTGAAAGCACTTGATACGTGTGGCAGATAAAGCTCATTCAATTCTTCCTTCAGTTACAATTCCTGCTACATCTGGCAGTGACCTCCCTGCTTACCTCACATGTAACAACTTGTTCAGAGCACATAGAGAGGGTTCCTTGGACATATCAGTCCCTTCACTAAACAGTCTAGTGTCGGGAGATGCCATTCCATTCCTCTGTAAAGACATCCAGAGTTCGATTAAACTTTCAGTGGCTTGTGTTCAACAGCTGTATGCTTCCTTTTATGAAGAACTGATGCAGTCCAAAGACCAGTTGCATAAGGCAACCTCAGAGTTAGCCTCTGCTAAAGACACACTTGTAGATCTGTTTAAGGTTATGGAGCAACAAACTCAAATGATTGAGACTCAAAGAGAAGAGATATCTTCTTTGAAGATTCAGTTAATAGAGGCACAGTTAGAGGTCACTAAAATCTTAGAGGAGAAGGAGAGGATGTCCAAAGAAGCTCAAGAGTTTCAGACTCTTTTAGATGCAAAACTCTCAGCCTTACAGACTTCTCATGACATAGTGGAATCACAAGCTTCCCAAATTAAGCAATTGCAAGACCAAGTGACACAGTCACGGTCTGTTCCTCCAAGCCCCAATGTTCCTATGATTCCTTCTCTCTCAACGCAAGACTTGGCAGTTCTCCAGAGACAGGCTACCTTGTGTCCATTGTTCCAAGATAAAGTGGAAAGATTGCAGTCCAGGATGGATTTGTTATGGTCAACATTTGAGCATTTCCAGGAGTATGTTCCTCTAGACCATTCTTTCTTTGTCCACTATCAATTGCAAAAGTTGGCCTTTTACATAAAGCTTTCAATGATGGATCTTTCTCTTCCAGAGGATGGTTGGAGTGGGGCTTGGTCTCCTGAGTTGCTGATAGAAGTAGTCCATATGGTGTTTGAAGATTCTATGATGACAGATACCATGTTGCTATCATACATGTATCTACAGGGAGATCTGTTGATTCCAGATAAAGTAGATATGGCCTGGTATGTGAGGGATGTGATTTTGCAAGCTGTTTTATATGTCAACTATTTGGAGTTGCGAATAGATGACATGTTCCATTGTTATTCTTCAAAAGTGGCTACTTGCCCTGATAATTCCTGGCACTCAATGATTGATTTTGTGGTCCTGAATCAACGTCAGAACACAGCTTCTACCTATGTATAGAGCACTAACTAACTGAGGGTGGATCGTTGATGGGACCTGAAATGGGCCGGCACTGGCTATGGCACTAGCCGGACCTCATACTCATAACAGACAAACACACCCTCACGGCCTCATGGACCAGGAGCGTCTATCTACTGCTAAAGGACAAACTGCCCTAAAGCCTAATCTATGCGTTTATAGTTTTATAGTTTTTTTGTCCAACGTTTCCCTTTCTATAAAATCCACAGAGGGAGAACCCATACATATTGGCAATAAATACCACGATAATCACATCCATGGAAGGCAACCTCTCGGTAGAAACACCGCGGCCCCACTGCAGCTCTCCTACATTGCAGGGATTGGCCCCTTGATGCGCTGCTCAACATATAAAACAAATGAATAAACTCCACTCTTTCATTTCGAATCCAGGAGATATACCATGTTTCCTTACCGAATGATCCCACAAGAAACGAACATCTATCCTATGACTTAGGATGCCTTTCCACACCCAACGTGGGTCATTGTCATTGAAAATAGGTGCTATACATCCAGTTTTTTTATTCCGATACCATGATCGTCATGCACATGCAAAGTGAATGATTCTAAAGTGATCAAACATAATTTTAAATTCAAAAACATGTGATGTACAATCAGGCTTTTCCATGCTTATTCCCTAATGCATTGCATCGACGAAAGGATAGCACCGAGATAACACTCGTGCTACTATCCTCTTAATTAACATACCACGAACTCTATGACATGATGTGCATCAGAAAATCGACAACAATCAATATGCAAATCACACTATTCAAACCTCCCAACCCCCTACGTTTAGGTATTGCTTTCGTTGCACACGTGTAGAGGTTCATTTTGTCATATTTTGATGTATAAAAAGCGATAAATCACAAACTTTGACAAAGAGATAGGGCAAACTAAGGCCAAACCTTATGCTTTGCCACTACATACATCCACAAACAATCCTTATACTTTTTCTTATTTTTTCAAGATGTATTTCTATTTTTCCCATTTTCTTGATTTATTTAACAATAAAAAAAATACTATTTTCTAGTTTGTCTTGTTCCAATCACTTCAGCATACTAACATTCAATTTATCTCCCATATTCCCCCCATGGGAACAGATTTTGCTCCCCCCCCCCCCGAAATGGAAAAACTACCATTTTACCACTTAAAAACCGCATTTCGGGTTTACAGGAATTAAATAAAGCATGTAAATCATTGCAAAACTAATATTTTTTTATAAATAGCAATTAATCATAATGCAAACAACACTCACACAAATTTTCATCCAATAAGAACATAGTTATCATCATAAACTATCAAAAATCCTTCATTTTCCTTCATAAAAATGATCATACTGTGTTTTTATGTAACTCAAGATGCCTTGAATGACTGCATAATCGGCAAACAGAGCCTCCATTGCTCTCAATCCAATGCTGTACTTCAATCTTCAGCATCTTCATCCATTTCCATCACCATTTTCTTCATTCTTCTTTCCCGGTTCCTTCATCAAGATGGCACACATGAACAACCCATAGAGAAGAGAGAGAGGGAGGAGAGAGAAAGAATAGAATCAGATTTCTTCATCGACACAGCCATTCCTCGTGCGAAGGGCGGTGATAGCATCAGCAAAGAGAGAGAAGTTGAGCCCCAATGTCTGTTGCATAGCTTGCTCACAGCTAGGAATCATCATGTGGGAGGATGAGGGAGAAAAATGTGCCGCCCTACTCACGCCATGCTCCACGATTTGTTGCATAAAATTTGAGAGGGGGGGGGGGGGGGGGGGGGGGGAGGGGATTAAAATCTCCAAAGGGCACCCCCCCCTTTGGTCCTCCTCAATGTCCACCTTTTCATATCTTGGCCAATTTTTGGCCTCTTCCTCGTCCGGACTCCGTTTCGAGCTCTAAAAAATTCTGCGTGTTCGGCTTGGCATCCCACACTGACTGGCAGCTCCCGGAATCCCGCATGGCAGTCGAAAAAATTATCAAAAATTCACAAATGTCGCTCGGGCGCCTTTTAAAAGACGTCTTTCACTTTTTGCTTAAAATCGTCCTAGCTGCAGCCGCCGCCTTCGATGTTAAATATTTTTCCCTAAATTCTGGATTTTTTGGCAAATTTTAGGCACATCCCGGTCTCAAAACTCCGCTCTCAATCTCTTAGCTTACCTTTCCAAAAACCATCCATTTGATTTAACCTTTTTTTATGCCTATTAGAGAAGATCTGTTTTAGGTCCCTCTGTTCCTAGCCTACTATACTACCAACAAATGGCTCATCGCTATGATACCTATATTTCCATTTATAGAGCCCCAAGAGGAACACCAAGGAAAAGGGAATTATCTTGCAAGAAAATCTATCTTGTAACGTCAACAAGCTTTTATTTCATTCTTTGGATCATCAAAACAAAGAAAACAACAATTCTTCACGCAACATCATAATAGATTTCTCCCACTGATTTGATAGAATCAACCATAATCTTCAACATCTTCATAAAATTCTTCAATATAACAAAGAACACAAAGGAATACACCATCTTTGAATGGAAATCAATCACATATTATTCATCTTCAATGTCTTCATAGTTCTCTCTCTCAATCTCTTATATACAGTTACACTGTTTTGATAGAATTGACTATCTCTGACTCTCTCTCTCTTTCTCTATCAATAATACATTATATCCTCACTACAATGCTCTCATAATAACCCTCAATAATCCTTCTTAGGTCGTGGATGCACCTCCCAAGAGGTATGTTTGATATGAAGAGTCACTAGAGCCACTACAGTGTCTTTTCACAGCTCACTACTGTCACTATCACTTAGTCTTCTCTTCAGTCTTCAGCAGCTGCTTCTTCCACTTGTTTTAGCTATTTTGAACTTAGATTCATACTTTCCAAATGTTAAAAAACTTTCCCAAAGTCACACATACATTCTACAGAATACTTACAGAAGGTCTATAGAACAGTTATAGTACAGTACCAGAGCAGCTACAGTACAGTTACAGTACAAAGACAGAGCAGAGACAGAGGCTCTACAGAGGGTTACAGAAGGTCATCAGAACCTCATAACTCATACTCAAACCATTCCAAACTATCAAAAACTATTCAATAAGCTTTCAAAAGATCTCAATCTTCATCAATCATCAATTCATGCTTCATACAGAAGACAATCAGAATAAAATAGAAGCTATACAGAACCAATCAGAACCTATCAGAACATCACAGAACCTCATATCTCCATTGAGAATTATCATGAACTTCCAAAACATAATCAATATTATCCAAAACACTCTCAAATACTTCCATTAACAATCATACATCACTCTAAATCCATCAAAAATCAATCATTCAGACCTCAAAAACAACAAAAATCAGTCAAAAATTCAGTCTTTTTCCACTCTCAACATATCCCCATACTTAGAAAGGAAGCATCCTCGCGACCTAAGGAAAAGAAGAATATAAGTTCATTAAAGAGCTCAAGTTGAATCTTCCTTCATATTTTCAATAATCTTGCCAAAACACGACCCCAACTTATTACCTGTATCTGATAGAAAAAACTATTAGAGAAAAACTTTCATTATTCAATAACTCATCTGATTAATCATTTTTGAAAAAACCATAACAAATTTGTAAAGGATATAAGAGGCTCTCTTCAGCTTTCCACCATAGGATTTTCTTCCACCAGCAATCTTTTGAAAAGAGCTCTCGAACAAAGTATTTGCAATCAACACGAACTCATCACATACAATTATTACAACACATACACAAACACTCACACAGACATTTGAATGACACCTCCAAAAAGAGATATATATCATTAAGAATCATCCAAGATAGATTGCAAAGGCATCAATGAAGATGATCCCTTTTGAAGGCTTGGTGGTTTCGAAAGCGATCCATGGAGAAGGATTCATCTACAAATGTCTTTGGAGAATTTTGAAAGAACTGCAAGCAGCACATCCTTTCTAGCAAGACAAGGTATCTGCTAGGGAGACATAGGGCATGAAAATACAGGACATCCAACTGGTGGGAGTCAATGTTCACATTGACATTCATACAAAGT